>NC_073410.1:13090000-13390000 GCF_028641065.1 Leucoraja erinaceus | reverse complement strand
AGGCATGCTCATTTGGGTTCAGATCGGGTGATTGACTTGGCCACTCAAGAATTGACCAATTTTTAGCTTTGGAAAACCCCTTCATTGCTTAAGATAAATGTTTGGGATCATTGTCTTGCTGTAGAATGAACCGCCGGCCAATGAGGTTTGAAGCATTTGTTTGAACTTGAGCAGATAGGATGTGTCTATACCCTTCAGAATTCATTATGCTACCACCATCAGAGGCTTGTTCTCTTGTTCTTTTTTTCTGATGGAATATTATTAATCTGAAACATTAACTTTCAACAAGTGTAAACTGATCCTTCTAGCAGTTTGTGGCCAGCTGATTTCAAAGTTTTTTTATAGAAATTTATTTATGGGTCTCGGTGTCCACTTATTTGAGAATCTATGTTTAGTTTAGTTTGGAGATACAGCACAGAAACAGACCCTTCGACCCACCGAGTCCGCACCGACCAGCGATGCCCGCACACTAACACTATCCTACCCACACTCGGGACAACTTACAATTTTACCAAGCCATTAGCCTACATACCTGTATGTCTTTGGAGTGGGAGGAAACTAGAGTGCCCGGAGAAAATCCATGCAGGTCATGGGGAGAAAGTACAAACTCCATACAGACAGCACCCATAGTCAGGAGCGAACCGGGGTCACTGATGCTGTAAGTCTGCAGCTCCACTGCTGCGCCACTGTGCCGCTCAGTATCTTTGTATAAATGATTCACTAGACCTTGCCCATTGTAACACAGTGATGCAAAAGCTGCTAACAAATCTGACGAATGTTTACATCTTAAACTCATTCTTCAAAATTTAACATCGGGATATAGTGTTACAAAGATCAATAGGAGGTCTAGCAACATCAGCTGCTCAAGGTGGATAACCTTAAAGAGAACATCTTGATCCATTATCAGTTTGTCATGATCACTGATTTTGTTTTCAGGTTAATTAGTTAAGATGAAACTGAAAGAGATTGAGAGGACAGCAGTACAATCCTGGAGTCCAGCTTCACATCATCCCCTTTATTTGGCCACAGGTAACTGCAAAAGATCCTTCATATCATTGAAGTCTCCTACAATGTAATATTCTGATCAATTGTTTCCACTTTAGAATTGGTGCTATACGTATAAACAATTTTGCTAATATTGAGGCAAAGTCATTACATGCTTTTAGTATAGATTTTGGTTAAATGTATTTTTTTGAAAAGTTGTAGGCATGTGTATTTACAAATGTGCATTTCAGTAATAGAAATGTGTTGGTTCTGGAGAAAGCAGTTTTTCATTTTAATTATTTAGCATTAGTTATATATTTAAAAAATCAAGATACAATCTTTCTGCTTTCTCCAAAAGCGACTGAACCTCAATATCGAGTAAATATTACTACTGCATCATTAATTCTTTAAGCGTATTTTTATGATATAAAAGTAATTTGTGCGTTGAATAATCTTGGATAACTTGATTAACCATTAGTGCAGAAATCCATGTACATAGTTCTATGAGAGCACTGGCAAACCATAGCATGCATTGAACTACTGGCTGCCCATAATCCAATGGATTACTTGACCAAATAAAGGTTTTGGTCAGTGTCCATTTTCAAAAGTGTTATCTAAGAGTTCACTGATTATTTTTTTTTAGGTCTATAGCAGAATCTCTCCTTGTTGAAGTAAGCTATATCAGGGCATATTTGACAGATTGGAATTTCACTTATTATTAAAAGATAAAAAAGAGCAAATGTGGATTTAAATGGTGGCTTTCTCTGAGCACTTTACATTTAATATTCTTGATTATCTATTTAGTACTTTGTGAATTGCTGTCATTGTAATGTTGTGAACTCAGCAGCCAGTTTCTTCAGAAGGAGGTCTCGCCCATAACAATTAAGTAAAATGGCTTGGAAACTGGTTTATGTTGATGGTACAAAGATAAATATGAGCATAGTGAATCTGAAGACGTTGTCTGCTCTTCGAGTTGTGCAATTATATTGTACACCTGAGAAGCCAGTTTGGGTATTGATTCAATAATTCAAAGCTAACTTTTTGTATAGTTTAGTTTAGAGATACAGTGTGGGCACAGGCTCTTTGGTCCACTGAATCCACATGTACCAACAATCACCCGTACACTAATTCTATCCTGCACGCTAGGGACAATTTACAGAAGCCAATTAACCTACAAACCTGCTCATCTTTGGAATGTGGGAGCAAACTAGACCAGGCAGAGAAAACCCACGCGGTCACAGGGAGAACATGCAATCTCTGTACACACAACACCTGTAGTCACGGTTGAACCCAGGTGTCTGGCGCTGCAAGGCAGCAACTCTACCGCTGCACCGCTATGCAAATTGTATTTTGCATAGTACCTTCAACACAGTAAAACAACCTGACATACTTTAAGGGAGAGTTATTAAATAAAATGTGATATAATCTCACCTGAAAAACAGCAGCTTTGATAGCACAACACTCCGTTTGATATATACCGAATAGCTTGATAATCTCTTGTCTCTGGAGTGGATCCCATATTGTTTATCCTGACTAATGTGGCAATTATAATGGTGGCAGTGTTACATAACCTATCCTCATCCAGCAGCACACTTTTATGCTTCCAGTCCAACATCATTTTTGGCCCAGCTATTGTGACATAGAAAAACACAAAATGCTAGAGTAACTTAGTGGGTCAGGCAGCTGAGATTACTAACCTTCAGATTATTGGAAGGTCCAGACATGAATTGTCACCTGTCCATATACTCTAGTGTTGCTACCTGTCCCGCTGAGTTACTTCAGCACTTTGTATCTTTTTTTGTAAACCAGCATCTGCAGTTCTTTGTTTCTCTGTTCTGAACCAGGGCATACAATTCAAGATTGGTGAGTATTGCTTTATGCACACAATTCAGCACCTGGCAGCACAGCTTAATACATCCTACACGTTAACAGGGCTTTCAGAAAATGTGGTTGGTTGGTTGATGTTCTTCTAGGCGACTTTAGTACACTGAATTTAAAACAAAGTGTCTTGGCACATTCTGATGCTGTGAAAAGCACAGTGTAACTGGAGACATAAGAGACTGCAGATGCTGGAATCTTGAGCGAAAACAAAGTGCTGAAGGAACTCAGCAGGTCAGGCATCACTTGTGGAGGGAAATGGACATGAAATTGGGACTCTTCAACTTGAGAAGCCAGTGTTGGTTCAATAACCTGAAACGTTCTGATCAGAAACATCATCTGTCCATTTCTCTCTACAGTTGAGATTACTCAGTTTACCAGCTGAGTTCCAACAGTGCTTTGTGTTTTACGCTATACAGCCGGAGTTCTTTACTCTTTTTCTTGCCTGTAGATGTTATACTTCCAACTACTTATTGGTCAAGCAATGGTCATGGATCAATGGATAAGTTTATTTGAAAATTAGAACAAATAATTAAATAGCTTAACATGTTGCTGCACATGAATTGCTTAAATCTATCAATTATTATTGGAATGAAGTTCCATTATCATCCTTTGCACTATAGGTACCTCAGCACAACAGTTGGATGCTACCTTCAGCACAAATGCAGCATTAGAGATCTATGAGATAGACTTTTCAGACCCATCGTTGGATGTAAAGTTGCGGGGCTCTCTACCTGCCACCACCAGGTAAGTGTGTAGCATACATACGTAGGAAGGAACTGCAGATGCTGGTTTACACCAAAGATAGACACAAAATGCTGGGGTAACTGATCGGGACAGGCAGCATCTCTGGAAAGAAGGAAAGGGTGATGTTTTGGGTCGAGACCCTTCGTCAGACATACATATCCTAAAGTAGCAATAATAAAATCCACAATTTACAAAAGAGAATTTGTGGGCAAATGAAGGGAGACAAAAATGCTGGAGAAACTCAGCGGGTGAGGCAGCATCTATGGAGCAAAGGAAATGGGCAACGTTTCGGATCGAGACCCTTCTTCAGAAATGATATTTGTTTGCAGTGTAACTTGGCTATTTAAAAATATTTGTTATAATTTTACTGTTGGACAACATTCCTTACACTGAAGTCTCTTCTCATAAAAGCTAGATGTTCTTTTCGCAATAAAAATTGGTGGGTGGTATTGCAGATTGGAGGAACTCTCATTGTGTTGTGTAGTTGGGACAACATAACAAAGGAGAACCACCAGCATTATTTTATGCATTACCACAAGTAGGAAAAGTGTCAGGTTGAATAATATGATGATCAACACGGTTTACGAGTAGATGTTTCGGGGAGGAAAAGAAAGAAATCTTGTGTGGTAAATGTTACAGATTTCACAAACTTATCTGGAGCGACCATGGTGCAAGTTCTGATGGAGTCATTGCGGCTGGAGGGGATACTGGGACCATCACACTTTATAGCGCAGAACAGATCCTTGCAGCTGGAAAAGATCCCATCATCGGCCAGAGTGAGAAGCATGGGGGCCCAGTCCGAGGGTTGGATTTTAACCCCTTTCAGGTACTGAATCTATTGTCTTGCTTACAGTTAAAAGTAGCAGTGAACTGCATAGTATTACCTTCCTTATACGTTAAAAAAATGGTTTGATTTTGTCATATGCAAAAAATATATTTACATGTTTGTAGGCTTTACTCTATAGCAGGTTTGTGCAATATTTATTTATTACAAATTAAAATCACAAAAGTAAGCTGTAAAGAAAGGTGGACCTCTAAGATCCAAAGGTTTGAGTTTGGTTTTGAAATAGGCTGAATGACTCTTTTATTAGGAAAGTAATAGCCAATTGTAAAAAGTACAAAATTGGTAGATTCTTCACAAATTGGTAGATTTCTCCCCCTGCACTTAAGAATGGATAGTAATTGAAATGGCATGTTATTAATAATAACTGTTATTATTAATAACTACAGTTGTTATTAATAACTACTCGTTATTATGGACCTCTTTTTGGGGGGTTATAGCAGACTGCCCCTTTAAGAACACAGACTTACATTTTGGGGGCTTTTGAAATTGACAAGGCATGGAAATTGGCAAGGCATTGCTTGGATTGGCACTTTTAAACAATAACAAACAGCCTTTAGTATTTTTACCAGTAACAATCTATGTTTAGCTATTAAAAAGAACCTTGTACACTTCACATGTTAGTGGCTTTCGAAGGAAAAACAGTTAACGTTAAAGATCAATATCTTTTCACCCTGAACTTCGGGTGGGCAATTAGTGATGGGAATCTCACGGAGCGGGACAAGGTTTCCTCACTCCGCTATCCCAATGCCCCCTGACTTCCCGTTTTGCTCCCAATCTCTGAATGCAGGAGTCAACAGCAGGGGCAATGATTATCGTCAGTCCCCAGTGGTGCCGGGTGGCCTTGGGCTGCTGCTCTCTGTGTGATGAGGGAGGTCTCACTGGCTCTCAATGACAGGGCTCCAGCATTCTGACCCTATGCTCGGGCAGTGTTGGCAATGGGGGGGAACCCTTACATGGTTATAGCAGACAATTGGCAATAACGGACACCATTCTCCTTGCTCTGGTCTATATTGATGCTTTATTTTTAAACAGCCAAGTAGTTTGTGGGAAATGTGACATAACTTAATTTGTTTTTATGGTATCTATATAAAAATCTGCTCGAGTAGTTCCAACCTGTACAGAATGTTCTTGCATTATATCTTTTGATATGACCTCGTAAATCCTCCAGGCAACTATATATTGAGATTTGGCATTTTTTGTTCAACTCTGCTATAGCAACATAATAGAATGCTGAGTAGCAAGTTTGTCTTGGTGTGTAGCAAAGTTGAGATGTGGCTTTCAAGATGTTCAGTTGCTGAAAGGAAATTTGTTATTTTAATAAACAGCATCAGGGTTTTCAAGTTGAGTCAAGTCAATTTTTTTGTTATATATGCACACGTACGATGAGATGCAAGTACAATGAAAATCTTGCTTGCAGCAGCATCACATCATGTAGACTCAAACAACACAGAACCATTTTATAAAGAAATTGTACATCATTTACACAAATCTACACACTGAAAATAAAAAAAAACTGCAGAAAAAAAGACATTCGTGCAAAATTGCATACTTACGAAACATCGTAGTTTTCTTGCCAGGGTAGGATTAGCGTTGTGCAGGTTGGATCAAGAACATAATGGTTTTGAGAGACGGGAAAGTCTGTGGTGTAATTATCTATGCCAAATCTGGGATGATCAGGTTTTTCAGGTTGGTTGGTGTTTCTGCAAAATGACATGACTTTAACATTGATATGGGTGATACAGTTTGATGAATTCAGCAAACAAATTGGTTGAAAAATAAGCATTACAAAGATCTGACCAACAACATTGTTTGAAAGTGTTTCCCTTTCACACCAATTAGACCTTGTTATTTCTGACCTTGTGATAAGATCATTCTGGCTGCAGCACATGTGAGGGAGAAAGTACCTGCCGTTAGCGTTACGAGCCGCTAAGAGATGTCCCGAGCTCTGATGTACCCGATACATACATTCTACGTACTTACCATGAGTTTGATTTTTTTTTAAACTCGGGAGAGCTCTTGGGAAAACTCGTATAGTGGGACAGGCCCTTTATATCCCGTTGAACTGTAGGATGATTACAGGATTTAATAGGTTAAGTAGAGAGAAGCTACTTTGTCTGCTGAGTGAGTAAACAAGAGGGTGTAACCGAGAAATTACTGTAAAGTGTGATGATTACAAATATTTTGTACTAGGCGGAAAGGAAAATTACTGCAGTGATTTGGATAAATAAAAAAAATGAAACACTTACATTAATGAATAATTCTTAGGTCAGGGCATTAAGAGATGTATGGATTCTGGAGACCGAATGGCTTAATCCTCACTGGTATTATTTAATCTTGAGTTTAATTATTGAAATATTACAGATGCTGTTGTCTTTTGTTTTTAGAGCAACCTCATGGCTTCTGGAGCTAATGATTCTGAGATATATATTTGGGATTTAAATAACTTCAGCACACCAATGACACCAGGAGCAAAATCACAGGTATGCTGCACTCATTAACAATGGTGTAAACTGCACATCCTATCTATGTATCTGCTAATTTTCAAAATAACTACTAGACAGAAGGGCCATAGTGCCTGGGACGAAGGATATGGGGTATTGACTTAAGTGCCAATTCCTGTTGATGGGTGACAATATCTAGAAAAAAATTGAGTGTGGAAACAACACAAGTAGAATCATAATCTTGTTGGTTCTTGACTGAATACCATAGTGAGTGGATTTCTTAATGTATTGAAATGGACCTAAATTGTCCTTTGTTCAGTACTTAAGTAGAAACTGCAGTATTTTTCTAAAATCTATATGCTTTGACACTATATACAAATTATTGACTTTATCTTTCATTGCCGTGTAAATAACATAATTCTTTCGCTTCTCTTTTTTCTCTATCCAACCACAGCAAAGAGAGGTAAGGTTTAAATTGAGAATTCTGCAGCCTGGTAATGTAAGGATCTGCAGAATTAACTGCAATATTCCTCTTTTTGTGTGTGAATTTGTATGTTTCTTCCCTTTTCTGCACTTTAAACTGCAACTTCCTTCAGTGTGATGTATGTGTGCCTTTATGTCCAATATCATCTATATTTCTCTCCTCTTAATCATAATGAGTGTGTGGTTCTCTCTGCTATTCCTTTTGTCCTTAATGAGCTTGTGAATCTGCTCTGTTCTTAACATTTAATGAATGTGGGTCTTCCTGAGGTGTGATTATTATCCTGAAAGTTGGTGTCTGGGTAGTTTGCATTAGTGGTAGAACATGAATTACAGGATGCAGACTTTACACTGCTCCTGGCAGTCCAAATGAGAGTAGGCAGGAGCATGAGTAATTTTACACATAGCTTCTTTGCACCATTCCTCCGTACCATTAATTAATATCATGGCTTGCTTGGGCCCATTAATCCATCCTCTCATGTTTTGGGTGTAATAGCCATGAAAGGAACACTTCTATTAATTACCCAACAAATCCTTTCTAACAACTTTACATTACACTTAAGAGGAAGTATATGAAGACTGTAACTACCCCAAAATGCAATGTATCTCCACTGTGATCAGTCTCTCCATTGCCACTCTCCCCTTTGCATTGTTTATGCTTTCCTATCTCTGCTGCTCTAATTTTTCTACATCTCTCGACTCTTCAATCCATATCAGGTTCCCTTTCCAATCTGCATGTGAGTCGTCATTCAATTTGCATGTCTCTATTAATTTTTCTGGGGTTTCTCTCATTCCATCCAACTTTCATGGGTTCTGATCACATTTAGATATAAATGGTTTCCAGAATTATGTGAGCTTTCTATGCAAATTCAACTGATAAGAAGAATATTGATGTTATATAATACATATTATCTGTGTGTCATGGAGCAAAGTTGTTCCTTGTACGTACCAGAAATTAGAATTTAAATGAATGGCTGTTGCTGTTGTGTATACTGTATGGGTTATATTGGATACAATACATTCTCAAATTATCAGTAGAAATGTATTGCATAAAATCAATATTCACAAATGATCAGAAAAGTGGCATTAACACAATCAACACTAGATGAAGGTGGCATTGAAAAAAGTACAGACATTCGTTATGTAAAGATAGATCCATTGAAATAACTGATTTTGGTTTAAAGGACACCACTGTTGTGAACAAGATGGTATCAGAGTATTTTTAAAGTGGAGAATGACAGATTATTGAGTAGTAAGGGTATCAAAGGTTACGGGGAGAAAGCAGGAAAATGGGGTTGAGAGGGAAAGGAAAATCAGCCATGATTGAATGGCGGAGTACAGCCGATGGACCGAATGGCCTGATTCTTGGTTAGTACAGGTGTCGGAGGTTATGGGGAGAAGGCAGGAGAATAGGGTTAGGAGGGAGTAGTAGATCAGCCATGATTGAATTGCGGAGTATACATGATGGGCCGAATGGCCTAATTCTACTCATATTCCTTATGTAATAGGCTGAACCTGGTATCTACTGTGCCAGAGAATACAACTCTATATTGTGACTGAGATACTAGCTATTTTAATTACTCAATGGTAGAAATGGACCAAAATGTGTTTTGAAGATGTATGTAAAGCTAAATGTGTCTTTCATTATTTTCATTCTTTGCCCATCCTTTGACCCCAGTGATGTTTCTCTCCCATGGATGAGACTGATAAACTTGGTCTCACTGTATTTTTCTGTTCAAACTAGATGTGTGCCAGGTCCTCATCAACGAACCGTTTGTTCAACTTGTCCCTGAGTTTGAGCCTTTTGTTGCACTTGGACTTCTCCCTATCTTTAACTAGATTATGCCTGAAAGTGCAAAGATCCATTTGAATTTTGCAGTAACTGTCTGAGCTAATTCATAAATGTGATTCACTAAGTGTCATTAATTCAGATACTTTTACTGCATTACTCGCATTACCCACCTTTGTAATCCCTTCCAGATCCAGTCATCAGACTGACTTTTTGTGTATTATTCCACCTCACCATCATCACAGCCTTTTGTGTTCTACTCCCTAGAAGTTCCTCCTCATTTCTCCATTGAAACCTCTTACCTTTTTGTACCCCAGGTTATAGTCATCTCTGTAATTATTCCCTCAGTGTCTGCCAACTATTTATGATTGCTGTGGGGAATTACTGTTAAATGTGACATCTAAATAGAAGTCTGTAACTTCTCACACCTGCTCCCTTGCTGAACCTTTCTTCCAAGCTGTTTCACAAAGTAGTTTGCAGGCGTGAGGTCCACGGAACAGCTGGTGAAATCGTGTGTCGGGTACTGAAGTTTCAGATCATTTGTCCTGCTGAGTTACTCCAGCATTCTGTGTCTATCCTTTAAATCCATGCAGCCTTCTGAAGACATCAGTTGTGTGGCGTGGAATCGGCAAGTGCAGCATATCCTGGCTTCTGCTCATCCGAGTGGTAGAGGTGTGGTGTGGGATCTGAGGAAGAATGAACCCATCATCAAAGTCAGTGACCACAGCAACAGGGTGAGTGCATTACTTCGAATCCCAAAAGTACCTTTCACTGCTAATTGCCTTTGTCCCGAGTGGGTTAAAACTAGATTCATTTTACCACAATATTTTCCAATGGGATTGCCAAGCTTTGTTTAAAAAGGTAAATTTGTGACATTTTTATTTCTCTTTATTTCAATGTACGATATTTTAAATAAACTACCATTTTAATTTTAACTTTCAGTTTTAAATGCTTTTGAATATCAGTCATTTAAAAATAGTGAATTGGTAGCAAGAAGAGTCAAGAGAGTTTTATTGTCATGTGTCCCAGATAGGACAATGAAATTATTGCTTGCTGCAGCACAACAGAATATTGTAAGCATAATACAGAACAGTTCAGTGTATCTATATACCATAGACCATATATATACACATAAATAAACAGATAAAGTGCAATAGGCTGTTATAGTTCAGAGTTTGTTTGATGTCGTGTTTAATAGCCTGATGGCTGTGGGGAAGAAGTTGGTCCTGAACATGGATGTTCAAGATTTCAAGCTCCTGTACCTTCTTCCCGATGGCAACGGGGAGATGAGTGTGTGGCCAGGATGGTGTGGGTCTTTGATGATGTTGGCAGCCTTTTTGAGGCAGCGACTGCGATAGATCCCTTCGATGGTGGGGAGGTCAAAGCCGATGATGGACTTGGCAGTGGTCACAACTTTCTGCATTCTTTTCCGCTCCTGGACGTTCAAGTTGCCGAATCAAGCCACGATGCAACCAGTCAGTATGCTCTCTATTGTGCACCTGTAGAAGTTCGAGAGAGTCTTCCTTGATATACCGATTCTCCGTAATTTTCTCAGGATATTTTCTCAGCACGCTGTGTACGGTCATCAGGGTGATGCTTGGAATGTTGTCTCAGAATATATCATCCATGACCCATGTTGCCATGCATGGCTCACCACAGTTGTGGGTAGACTTGGAACTAAGGCCACAGTTTGGGCGCTGTGCCACTGCAAAAAAAGTTATTGTGGCAGTGGGTCAGATCAGGCATGATCCAGCCTCGTATTTAAAAGATAATTTGTTGTGAATATTGCATCTCTTTCAAAAACAAAATGTTAGTGCCTGGTTCGCTCAGTTGATCTTGGTTCTCATGAGCTGTTTTCCCCCTTAACGTGAATATAAATATTGCTAGTCTCATTCCAGCTCCTTGCTGGTGCAAGCTAAGGCCAATGTTACTTTCAGTTTGAGAGCACACCAGAGTAACATACCAGTGCCAGGAAAATGTCTATTGTTGGTGGTGGAGTTATGTGTCTTTCCTGTGAGTTGACTGGGGCAGTGAAGAGGAAAAATGTTCCCGATGTTGGGGAAGTCCGGAACCAGGGGTCACAGTTTAAGAATAAGTGATCGGCCATTTTGGACTGAGATATGGAAAAACTTTTTCACCCAGAGAGTTGTGAATCTGTGGAATTCTCTGTCACAGAAGGCAGTGGAGGCCAATTTACTGGATGTTTTCAAGAGAGTTAGATATAGCTCATGGAATGGAATTAAGGGATTAAGGGCTAATGGAATCAAGGGATATGGGGGAAAAAGCAAGAACGGGATTGTGATTTTGGATGATCAGCGATGATCATATTGAATGGCAGTGCTGGTACGAAGGGCCAAATGGCCTACTCCTGCACCTGTTTTCTATGTTTCTAAGAGCTTTATTCACTATAAATGTTATACAAAATCCAAACATCTAATGCTAACATCACATGCCTGGAATTGTACATCTCAATATTTGGATCCTTCATCAAATCTGCACTAAAATTTGCTCAAGCAAAACGTCTAAAATGACTAGGGTGGTTTCATTACGTCTTTTGTAGATGCGATGCTCTGGAATGGCCTGGAACCCTGAAGTTGCTACTCAACTTGTTCTTGCATCTGAAGACGATCGCATGCCCGTGCTGCAAATATGGGACTTGCGCTTTGCCACTTCTCCTCTCAAAGTGCTAGAGAATCACACCAGGTACTGAAGCATCACCTGGGCATGGTGTCGCAGCTTCAAATCTGCTGCCTTTACGGAACAAAATGGTGTGGTACATAAGCAGAGGTCTGTGTCTTTGGGGATATGTTAAGCACTCTTTAGAAAAGTGAGGGCAACAAATTATCAGTATGATTGCTGAGAAATTAAAAGTGTATGCGTGGAAGTTGCAAAGTTGTGCCATCCCATATTTTCTTTGGTAGAAACTTTCCAATCTACAAATGTGATTTTTCATCTTTAGCCTCTTCCATTCATACTAGTAATTACTTTCTTTTTCTTTCTTTCTATTTTTTTGTAGCTGTCATTTCTTGTTCAATGCAGTTCCTTATTTTGCTTACTATTGTTTTTAGTTTTCTCAACTTTTGAATATTGTTCACTGACTCCCTAACCTTGTATGTGGAACTATTGGACCCTCTTATTCTGCTTGAGGAGTTCTCATTCCTTGCGTGCCTTATATAATTACCCTGGGACCCTGCCTTCATTTTTGCAGTGAAAATGAAGTTAGACTCCAGAATGCATCATCAAATGCATTCTGTTAAGGGCCTGTCCCACGAGCATGTGACTCCATGCGGCAAGCGTGACCTAACGTGGTAGCTTGAGCTGTACGGCCTCGACGAGCCGGTCCCACTTCGATCGCCGGAGCCGTATGGAATTGTGCGGAGTTGGTCCTGACATTGCGCGGGGATCAAAAATTCCGCATGGCAATGGCCTGTCGGCCCGCAGCACCGCCTCGACGGGCGTGCGCAGCGTCTTGATGCCGTACGTCACGCACGAACTTCCCGCGGACTTTGCTCGAACTTCACGTCATTCACTCGACCTCGATTCGGCCCCCGCTTCCGGTTTGGTCGCGCTTGCCGCATGCAGGTCACATGCTCGTGAGACAGGCCCTTTACTCATCTGAAATTGACTGAAGATCTCTGTGTTCAGCAAGCCAGGAATGAAGCAAAGTTGCTCTAACATATATGTATTATATAACTTTGAACTGAAAGAGACTGCAAGAATTTACCAAAAGAGAACCCGAAAGGCATAATTCAAATTGGCTTCCCTCCCCCCACAATCAGTCTGAACGAGACCTGGGTATGCTTGTACATCAGCCACTGAAAGTAAGCATGCAGGTACAGCAGACAGTGAAGAAAGCTAATGGCATGTTGGCCTTCATTGCAAGAGGATTTGAGTTTAGGAGCAAGGAGGTCCCATTGTACAGGGCCCTGGTGAGACCACACCTGGAGTATTGTGTGGAATTGTGGCCTCCTAATTTGAGGAAGGACATTTTTGCTATTGAGGGAGTAGGTTCACCAGGTTAATTCCCGGGATGGCGGGACTGACATGTGATGACAGAATGGGCCGACTGGGCTTGTACTCACTGTAATTTAGAAGGATGAGAAGGGATCTTATAGAAGCATTTTTTTTTTTTTTTAAAGGATTGGACAGTCTAGATGCAGGAAAAATGTTCCCGATGTTGGGGGAGTCCCGATCCAGGGGTCACAGTTTAAGAATAACGGGTAGGCTATTTAGGCCTGAGTTGAGGAAAAATATCTTCACCCAGAGAGTTGTGAATCTATGGAATGCTTTGTCACAGAAGGCAGTGGAGGCCAATTCACTAGATGTTTTCAAGAGATAGATTTAGCTCTTAGGGCTAAAGGAATCAAGGGATGGGGAAAACGCAGGAACAGGGTACTGATTTTAGATGATCAGCCATGATCATATTGAATGGCAGTGCTGGCTCGAGGGGCCGAATGGCCTACTCCTGCACCTATTTTTGTGTGAAGAAGGGTCCTGACCTGAAACGTCATCTATCCATTTACCCCAGAGATGCTGCCTGGGCCACCGAGCTTCTCTCGCACTTTGTGTCTTAACTTGGTTCAAATTGACCTGAAAGTGAGAAGCCACAATTAATCAAACAATAAATTGACAAGATAGTGGAAAAAGATGTCAGGCTGAGAGAGAATGGGGAAAAATCAGTCAGACATGTAAAACCAGGCAAATGGAACACTGATGGTCCCTGTAAAGAGAGAGACCTGGAACAGACATAAACAGGGCAACAGTGTTTCAAGAAGTAGTGACACAACTAATTGAGATTGCACATGCTGCATAAAAGGAAAACATTTAATCTCTGTAATTTTGACTTGAGGACTAGGCCACGAGAGGGGTAAATTCTAAAATGAGAGTGTTTATGATAATTTTTCTGAGAGGACATTTAAAAGCATATTTTGTTCTACATATCCTTATTTGAACTAATATTCTCTTAGCTGGAATATAGCATGTCCGCCCTGTTTGAAGAAGGGTCTCGACCCGAAATGTCACCTATTTCTTTTCTCCAGAGATTTTTTTTTTAATTTCAAAATAGACTTTATTCATTGATAAATATATACAATTCATGAACCATTCAAACAAACAAAATTCATCCGACATTTTCGGAGACTATACAAGTTTTTTCAGTACAATTTTTACATTTTTCAAATTTCACCAAACAGTCCCCCACCTGTGCAGAGATGCTGTCTGACCCGCTGAGTTACTCCAGCTTTTTGTGTCTATCTTTAGTTTAAACCAGCATCTATAGTTCCTTCTTACACATCAGGGGAGTACCTTTTCTTAGACTGTTTTGATTGGGATTTGTGCTTGATAATAAGACCTGTTTGTGAGCTAGAGAGTGTGTTGCTACAATTTAAGATGATCATGATGGACTTGTAATAAAAAAAAGGTCTGGAAAATTCTGTGGCTATTCTAATTATTTTCAAATTTGGTCAGAAATATTGTGCCTGAAAATGGCTCGAATCATTGTAAATTTTCCTGCGTATTTTTTCATGTCTCTGCTGATGCCTGGGTTTAAAAGCTCGACTCAACACTATTGTTCTAGCTGCTGTAGGAATAATTCACACGAGACCTGAATAACAGTTAACTTCTTTATTCGCAATTACTTGTCAGACAACGAGAACAGTAAAGCAAGAGACTCAAAGTATGCAGCCTTTTTACATCATATTTGACAGGGACATATGTGCAGTGGGTCACATATCATTCACAAGATCCAGTATTCTGCCCTCGACCTGTAGCAGCACAGCCTTATCACTAAAAAACAGGACATGCAGGTGTCCAAGTTGTTGACTTAGTGAGTTAGTATAACCAGATATATATAGCCCAGCACATAAAGGACAATTTACTGGATTAAAGTTCAATTCCCACAGCATGAAGTTCTGCCCATGATCTTGACAAGATGGAGGAATAGTCCAGTTCCCACAATTTCCACACTGTCTTTTTATAACCACACCCGAATCTGTGCAACTTGATGTTTGAAACTAAATCCTAATCTTTAAAAAAAAAAACTCATAAAATTAAACGGAATCCTGTGTTTTTAATGTTATTTTATTTTTATTTCTAAGCACTACTTTTGCATGATTTTCTGACAGCTTTCCCTTTCTCATAGAGGTATTCTATCCATATCGTGGTGTCAAGCTGATGCAGAGTTGCTCCTTAGTAGTGCGAAAGATAATAGGATCTTGTGCTGGAACCCTAACAACGGAGAGGTGAGTGACCACGGTTCAGCAATCATTATGTGCTGATTGTTCTAGCTGATGTAAACAGTTGTGTAAACCTTGGGAGTTAAGTTGTTAATGGGAACAAACTACTTTTTGCTTCTATAATCAGTTTTTGCGAACACCTGTGACATGATTTGATGTTGTTGTTGATTGATTTCAGGTAGTCTACGAGTTGCCAACAAGCAGTCAGTGGTGCTTTGATGTCCAGTGGTGTCCTCGTAATCCTGCAGTTCTGTCAGCAGCTTCCTTCGATGGGCACATCAGTGTTTACTCTGTAATGGGAGGGAGTCTTGAAGCGCAGAAACAAAACCATGTCGATAAAGTACGTGAATTTCTCTGTTGTCAGGTCACTTTAAGATAGTGCACATTATTAAGGAATGGAGTCGGAGAACTTAAGAAGCAGTGTTGGATACGGCATATTTAGGAATTGCATTTGTAATAACTGCCATCAAAAAACTATTGCTTTATTTTTCCTTTTTATTACATTTTTATATCTTAAAGGATTAAGTCTGCAATTTTCTCAATTGTTTGCTGATGCATTTTCTGTAATTGTGCCAAATTGCTTTGTTTCCATACCCTTCCATTGGCATCGCATTACTGCTAATCCCGCCCCTCTCCTCCCCATTTTCCGCTTCGACCATTGATATTGTTAACTTAGAACTATCTCCAGCTATGAAGCAGGAACATGTAAACCATGCTGCTCAACGGATCTACTTGCAAGCCTCATGGTTTACAGTATGCGTTGATGCAGTTACTCAACTCAGCAAAATTCTCAAGTCCCTCATAATATCCATCCAAGATATCTCATCTGACATCCGCTCTTTTGACTGATAGCAAATATTTGAAGAATGATGTGTAAGGAGGAACTGCAGTTAGACACAAAAAGCTGGAGTAACTCAGCGGGACAGGCAGCATCTTTGGAGAGAAGGGATGGGTGACATTTCAGGTCGAGACCCTTCTTCAGACTGGTTAGGGATAAGGGAAATGAGAGATATAGACGGTGATGTGGAAAGATAAAGAACAATAGAAACATAGAAAATAGGTGCAGGAGGAGGCTATTCGGCCCTTCGGGCCAGCACCGCCATTCATTGTGATCATGGCTGATCGTCCCCAATCAATAACCCTTCTCCCCATATCCCTTGGTTCCACTAGCCCCTAGAGCTCTATCTAGCGATGTGCAAAAAAGTAACAAAAAAGGAAACAGGCCATGTGAGCTGTATGTAGGGTGAAATTGAGAAGCTTGGGTGGAGGGTGGATAGAGAGAGAGGGAACCCCGGGGCTACCTGAAGTGAGAGAAATCAATATTCATACCTCTGGATAGAGAGAGAGGGAATCCCGGGGCTACCTGAAGTGAGAGAAATCAATATTCATACCTCTGGGCTGTAAGCTGCCCAAGCAAAATATGAGATGCTGTTCCTCCAATTTGTGTTTAGCCTCATTCTGACAATGGAGGAGACCTAGGGCAGAAAGGTCTGTGTAGGAATGGGAAGGAGAATTAAAGTGTCCAGCAACCAGGAGATCAGGTAGGTTCAGGTAGGTAAAGTGAAGGTGTTCTGCGAAATGATCGCCCAGTCTGTGTTTGGTCTCGCTGATGTATAAGAATCCATATCTTGAACAATGGATACAGTAGATGGGGTTGGAGGAGGTGCAAGTGAACCTCTGCAGATGCTGGTTTAAGCCGAAGATAGTCACAAAAAGCTGGAGTAACTCGGTGGGACAGGCAGCATCTCTGGAGAGAAGGAACGGGTGACGTTTCAAGTCAAGACCCTTCTTCAGACTGATTAGGGATAAGGGAAGCAAGAGATATAGACGATGATGAGGATGTTGCAGGACTCTCGGCGGAAAGAGGAGGAGAACTTCTTCAAAGTAGACATACCTTGAGGAGATTTTGCAGTGGAGCAGACAAAATGTGTAAGAAGGAACTGCAGATGCTGGTTTAAACCATAAAGTCAATGAGTACGATAGGAGCTCTAATTATTTACAGACTTAGCATTGGTCTTAATATTCATTTACATTTCAAAATACAAAATACCTATAAATCAACAGTAGCCTACTCAGTCCCTTGATTCTGTTCCACTATTCAATAAGATCCTGGCTGATACAATTTTAGTTTCAACTTCACGTTCTTGCTAATCCCAGGTAACCGTTCATCTCCTTGCTTATGAAGGCTCCATTTACCTCTGCTTCCCTCAATGTTTAAGGAAGAGCATTTCAAAGATTTGTGACACTGAGGAAAACAGAATTGTCTCATCTCATTATTACCTAAGATATTCCACATTTTTAAACAATGACAGCCAGTTCCAGATTATCCCACAAGAGGAAACATTCTCTCCACTTCAACATTATTAAAGCACTTTAGGATAGTTTATGTTTTAATTAACTCCCATCTCACTTAATGTGTAGGAAGGAACTGCAGATGCTGGTTTGCATCAAAGATAGACCCAAAATGCTGGAGTAACTCGGCGGGAGTAACTCAGGCAGCAGATGACGTTTCGGGTCGAAAAGGGGACCCAAAACATCACCTATTCCTTTTCTCCAGGGACACTACCTAACCCGCTGAATTAGCATTGAATGTTTTAATCCACTAAATGTTCTAAAATTGTATTTCTTGATTTTAGATTTCGTCCTCATTCAACAATTTGGACCCATTTGGCACAGGGCAGACATTTCCTCCTCTAGATATTCCTCAGAGAGCAGTTCAGCCCACCATGGTCCTTCCCTTGAAAAAGCCTCCAAAGTGGATCCGGAGACCTGTTGGTGCATCATTTGCTGTGAGTTTGACCCTAGGCTTTAGCTTATTGATGGGCTGGTTAGTTTTATTTTCTTCATTTACTGTATTGGAATTTTTGTTTACTATCTTCACACATATTGCTTGCTAATTCAGAAACCTGTTTTTTTGTTTTTTTTTTTAAGTTACCGTTTTAGGGACATGAGGCATTCAGCCTTCATTGTCACAGCAGGCACAAAGTCAGGGTTTTGTTTGTAATACACACATAACTGCCAGTGGATTAGCTTCATTCTGGGACAAACCTGAACATTTGATAAATGTCAGATACCTGTAGCACCTAGAACATACTTTCCTGTTGAAAGACTCCCTGTGATAGAAAAATCCAGCTCGGCATAATACAACTATTCACCTTCCAAAGTTAGAAGCAGCTCCAACTGAGATTGCATCTGGTAATTCCATGGTGTTTTGTTTTGAAGTAAAATCAAGTATTTTTAAGTTTCACTCGTATGAACACATACCTAAAGAAACTAAAATATATATTGGTCCAGAAATGTTACCTATAAAGGGGTGAAAGAGAAATAGTGTAATGTTGGCAAACAATTTCCTTTTCAGCATCTTATTAATTCACTTTTAAAACTCCTTTAGGATATGCCTAACCTAAAGTCGTCGTTATGAAAGTGATCACCGAGAGAGAGAGAAAAAAAATTCAGAGTCTGGCGATGACTTGATAAACTTGTAAACCAAATATAATTTCTGTGTAACAGTTCAAATGGGAAAATCACTACGATGCAGCATTATTTATCAGTGGCAACAGAGTGGAACAGCTAGTGAAGCTGCTGCTCACAGCCCCAACAGTTTGGGTTTGATCCTGTGCTATCTGTGTGGAGTTTATACGTGCCCTTTGCGACTATGGGTTTCCTTCTTCCCCATTCCAAAGATGCAGGTTGATAGGTTAATTAGCCATTGTATTAGCCCATAATATGCAATGAATGGTAGAATCTGGAGGGGCACTTGGAATGTGTGGAAAATGATATGAGATCATTGAAAAATTATTGTTAATGGATGTTTAGCACACACTCAGTGGGTCAAAGAGCCTGTTTTGTGAAGTAAAGTGAGAATGCTCCCGGCTACAGACGTAAACTAACTCTTGTCTCAAGGTCAAAAATCTGTAGCTCTGACTTTAGGTTCCTATTCACAAAGTTACTGTAAACGTTATGAAAATATGAACCTTTTGAGCAAAATATACTACCGGTTTTATTATTGTGCATAAACATGTTGAGAGGAAGTGTATTTCTCACTTTTTTCCACTGTACCTTCATTTGCAGTTTGGGGGGAAGTTGATTACTTTTGCCAACCCCAAAGCCGCTGCTCCACAGATCCAACAACCGATTTCACGGCAAGTCTTCGTGAGCGTGGTCACTACGGAAACTGAATTTTTATGCCGTTCAAACGAGTTACAGACAGCACTCCGGTCGGAAGCATTTGTCCATTACTGTCAGTCCAAGATTAGCATCGCTGGAACAGAATTCGAAAGGAACATCTGGAACTTTTTAAAGGTGCTTTATAAATATTAGAATTTGCTGAAGAAGGGCAGTAAAATTCACATAATCAAAATTGTCGTTAAACAAAATGTAATGAAATCCCTTTAGAACATTTCAACAATCACTAAATGTAATAATGCTAACACATGAGTTGATGTAGCTGTGATGTAAAAGTTTGCGTGTATGCACAGACAACAATGGAGCACAGGAACAGGCTCTTCGGTGCTCTATGTCTGTGCTGAACATGATGGCAAGGTGAACTCTTCTCTCGCTGCACATGATTCCTATCCCTCCATTCCCTGCATATCCATGTTCCTACCTCAAAGTCTCTTAAATATAATTACCGCCTCTACCTCCAATGCCGCCCCATGGCAGCGCATACCAGATGCTCACCATTCAGAAGTCAGGGTTACAAGTCTGTCAGAAATTAGAAGTTCATAAATGTGCAGAAACTTGAACATTGAACGGATACGTCATTCTGGTGTATCTCTTGAAACCGATAATAATTTTTGGATGTATTGAATGTTATTTTTACTTCTCCAAAAATCTCTTTGGAAAACAGAGTGAAGTAATGTTTAAAAAGAAAATAACAATCCTGTAAAACAAAAATAGTTACTTAAAGATAGGGCACACATAATTTACACGACAGAATCTTGTGTCCATATTTTTTTTAATGGTTGTTAGAGGCCTGGTTAGGTGTGGAATTTGCACCTCACTAAATGTGTACATTTTTGAAAACTAATGACTGATAGGTTAGAATAACTTAATCTAATGTCTATCTGTTTTTTTTAAATGATGCTTTATTTCTGATAATGCATCCAATGCGTGACATCAGTCTTAATGTGTTTTGCGGAGATACTCAATCTCCAAAAAGAAAGGATTTGAAATAATTCCCAGATATGCATGCAATTATTTGAATGAGTAGGTGTTCCTGAATCTGATTTTCAGACCGTTTCAATTAATTGTAATTTTATTCCCCATCCTCAAATTGTTTGAACCTTTTTTTCCTGGTGACCTCACTTAGGAAGGACATTCTTGCTATTGAGGGAGTGCAGCGTAGGTTTACAAGGTTAATTCCCGGGATGGCGGGACTGCCATATGCTGAGGGAATGGAGCAGCTGGGCTTGTACACTCTGGAGTTTAGAAGGATGAGAGGCGATCTCATGGAAACATATAAGATTGTTAATGGTTTGGACACGCTAGAGGCAGGAAACATGTTCCCGATGTTGGGGGAGTCCAGAACCAGGGGCCACAGTTTAAGAATAAGGAGTAAGCCATTTAGAACAGAAACGAGGAAACACTTTTTCTCACAGAGAGTGGTGAATCTGTGGAATTCTCCGCCTCAGAGGGTGGTGGAGGCTGGATGCTTTCAAGAGAGAGCTGGTTAGGGCTCTTAAAAATAGCGGAGTCATGGGATATGGGGAGAAGGCAGGAACGGGGTACTGATGGGGATGATCAGCCATGATCATATTGAATGGTGGTGCTGGCTCGAAGGGCCGAATGGCCTACTCCTGCACCTATTGCCTATTGTACTTTTTACTAAATGTTCAGTACCTGGCTTTCTTGCGTGTTCCATAAGTATAACTTCAGAGGTTGTCAAAAATGGGTTGGATTGTATCACATGGTAAACTTGTCCCCACATGGGCCATTTCCAGAAGGATTATATTCCACCTGGAGAATCTTTGCTCTATCCCTAGAACACCAAACCAAAGATTGGATAACTGTGCAAACTAATAATCTTGTTGATCTATTTGACACTGTACCATTCTGTGATTTACACATACTCCCGAGTAAAGCACTCTCATTTAATGTGTTCTTTAAAAAAATGTGTGATTTAATTTTATTTTCTAATCCTCAAGGTAAATTTTGAACAAGATCCTCGCACAAAATACTTGAACCTGCTTGGCTACAGCAAGGAAGGACTGGAAAAACAGGTATTATTTGAAATTTATAAAAATCATTGAATAGAGGTGAGGTCAGCTCGTAGATTTGTAAATTACATTGCTTGTGAAGAGTCATGTAAGGGAGTTTAAGGCTAATTATCAAGATTCCCATCTTTCTCCACCCATGCAAGGAAAGATGTTGACTAATTGGGGAAGACCAACTTTTCTTGTAGAAGAAGCTAAATATTTTAATTTGAAATGAATTGGTTAATCCCACTGAAAGTTTTTGTTTCAAGCTATTTATTTTGTCCTGCAAGTACATGAAACCTCTAATTCTGTGTTTTGCTTGCTCCACTTTGTCTTTCCTACACTTCATTCATTTAGTTGTTTTTCTCTCTTTTTGTTACTTTGTGTTTGCACTCTCTGCCTCACGTGTTCTCTTTTAACACTGTTAAGCGACTATCTAGAATATGTTTCACATGCTTTAATCTCTGTTTGGTCTTTCTTCTTCATCTTTCCATCTCTTGCATTATCTGCCTTTGAATATTCTAAAACTGTATTTAATGCTTTATCCCAATTCTTCAATGTTGCCAATTAATCACATTTCAAATTGCCATTTCCAGATCGGGTCATCTCTAGGCAACAGCGCACAACTGAAGAATCTAGAAGTGGAGAATCATGAACGAGCACAGAAGATGCCAGGAGTCTCTAGTCAGGTACAGCAGCTAGTTGCAATTGTCCCAAAACTTTGCTGGCTTTGATAGTTATTGCATGCATGCCATCATTTGCAAGGAACATATTTACTTTGAACAAAATATTCACACAGGAGGTCATTCAGTATGTTTTGCCAGCCAAATGGTTTAATATATGTGGCAGTGCTGAAATGAAAAATCATGATGCAATGATGCATTACAATTTATGGATCACAATTATAATTTTTAACAACTTATAACAAGAGATTATACTAAGAAACCTTGTGAAGTGCTGTGTATTTTGCAAGTTTTTTATGCACGCATATTTACCGACCTGTATTTTTGTTCACTTTCCAGAGTTCGAGTTCCGAGGAGTCGATTGCAGCAGGAGATGCCTCAACAACTGATTTCTTTGATAATATTCCAGAGGAAAAGCCCGTCTTTGAAATTCCTGTGACTGGAGGTAAGTACTGGATAACATTTTAGCAATGTAATTTTATGAAGTAAACTGCCCAGAGCCAGAAGAACTCAGCGGCTCAGACAGCGCCTGTCGATAGATGCCTCTGCTCTACCACAAGGGCTGGCATGGAAGCATTGGACAGCGTGGCCTACCGTGTTCCGTAGATATCCTTCATTCTATACTTCTGTCAGATGTTCAGCCAAGGACAACTCGAGAGGTTTTTAAAATGGAAAGCCCTTGTCCTTGAATGGGGGATAGGAAGCGAGTCCGGCCTAACCATGGTCATTGGTCATCGGCAAGCCGCAGATGCTGACAATCTGAAATAAAAACAGACCAAATTCTGGAATTGCATAAATTTAAGGCACTGATGAAGACTTACTGGGCGACTGTATTCATGCTGACCTAGAACACTATTGAGACACATCTTAATTTCCAACTCTTAGTCTCTAACCTTGTAGGTAGCAACACATGTTGTTTCCATGAGTCTTTCAATCAATGATTCCATTATGCAAGGATAAAATAAAATCCATAACGACCTCTCATCCTTCAAGTTTAAATCTATATTCCCTGGTTGTTAGCCCTTCTGCTAAGGGAATTGGGTCCTTTCTATTGACAGATCCAGGCAACTCCAGGGGAAATTTGTACTCAGTTAAATTTCCCCCTCAATCTCCTTTAGTCCAAACAAATAACCACAGCCCAGCTAAGTTTTCCTCAATCTGCGTTTGAAATTGTCCATGGAAGAAAATATATTTGCTTCCTTTCCAAACTTGCGGATCTCTCTCCTGAAGGCTTTGGTCTAGGCTGAGCTTGTCACCCAGCAACTGCCATGTCTTTGCTGAGGATTTTGTTTGAATCTTGCCAGCCGATTGCCCAGGTCTGAACAACAAAAAAACATTTTTCATTGTGCTGTCCAATGGCATGGGGCCAAACTGAACTAAGGGGGAAATGTTTTCTTGCAGCACCTTCCTGTCGTTAATCCAAGGGAGTTGAGGTCTGTGGTAACATCCCTTATAGGGTCCCAGCCCAAAATGTCATCTATCCATGCTCCCCAGAGATACTGTCTAACCCGCTGTGTTACTCCAGCAGCTCTTGTTTTGTAAACCTGCAGTTCCTTGTGTCCACATCCCATCTACTGTGCTGGTTAAGTGAGAGCAGACAATATTTCAGATTTTTTTTTCTCTGTGGTTGTGAATCATTGTCCTGATTCATTTCCCTTTCCCCTGACTCTCGGTCTGAAGAAGGGTCTCGACCCGAAATGTCACCTACTCCTTTTCTCCTGAGATGCTGTCTGACCCGTTGAGTTACTTCAGCTTTTTGTGTCTTATCGTCTGGAGCTTTACACCATTTGTTATTGAGTGGTTACTTATCTATTGGCCCCATAAACAGGAACCTCATGTGACTGGTTTTAGTTGGATAAGATTGTTAAAATTAAACCTGAAACACAAAGTTCACTCTGCAGTAAGTTGTGGCACTTTATCATGCTGTTGAAGACTTGGAAATCCAAACAGTTGAGATTTGGCCGTTGTGGGATTCAATGTTTATTCAACATTCAGTTAAACCTCCTCTGTCTATGACTGCCTTGGTTGAACTAGTCTGCTAGTTTGCTTGCTCAGTGCTTTTCACCCATTTCATCTCCCATCACATGAAGGGTCTACTTCAGCTGTCATAACTGTGTTGCCTGTATTCTCTTTGGCAATCACTCCTATCATCAGTGATTTCCAATGTAATGTTCTGTTTAAATTCATATCCTGTATTTTAAACACTTTGACATCCTCACGCTTCCCTACTAATTTTCTCCAATCTCTTTGGGACTCGATCAAGTGCTTCCCCTTTTTACTACAGAAGCATAGAAAATGCAGCAGGAGTAGATGTTTTGTCTCTTCAAACCTACTCTGTCATTCAATTTGATTTAAACGAATAGGATTAAGACTATATGGTATTGAAATAGATGATACATCTTGGTCATATTGACTGATAGAGTGAGCTTCAGTCACATGAAACATCTTTCCTAGTATTTCTAGCTCTGTCAGAATTTTGTAAGTTTCAAGTACATCCCCTTTCATCCTTCTCTCTCATATTCAAACTGAATCTCTCTCATATGGCAGTATCTCCATCTCAAGATAGCTTCAATATTGTTGGCCTTGCCTTCACCCTCCCAGCCACACAATGACTTCCATTTGTCTCTACACCCAGTCACTCACACCAACTCTCTGTAAGAACTTTAAAAACATGATTTTTTTTCTCGATTTGGGGCCATTTATTTATCTATCCAGAATGTGCTCAATATCTGTTTCTTCATATCTCTGCGTGTTATGAAGATGCTATGTAATAGCATTAAAACAAAGTAAATATTAGAAACACTTTGTACCTAACCATTGGTTTTCCACAATGCTGCCAGATCTTTTGAACAATTCCAACAGGTTAATTTTGATTTCCAGCAAATGTGATGCTATAGTATTATTACAATGTTGTCATTTCATAGGATGAATGAATTGACGTAGTCTATGGAACCTGAGTATGTGTCATTTATATTCCAGTGAGGACTGTCAAAAGGGTTCTTTATTCTTATGGTGAATCCACAACGGGTCTATATGTTGAAAGATCGATTCATTGATTTTTCAGACACTGATGGGTTAATCAGCCAGGCCTTGCTGATAGGAAACTTTGAAGGTGCCGTCGAGCTGTGTCTCAAAGATGACCATTTTGCTGATGCCATCATACTTGCCATTGCTGGGGGTGAAGAGCTTCTTGCACAGACGCAGAAGAGATACTTTGCCAAAAGGAAGACCAAAATTTCACGGGTAAATAACACTTCATTCACAAAATGCGGGTCAGGCAGCATCTCGGGAGAAAAGGAATAGGTGGTATTTTGAGTCTGGAGAAAAGTACCGACCTGAAATGTCACCTGTTCCTTTTCTCCAAAGGTGCTGCCTGACCCGCTGAGTTACTCCAGAACTTTGTATCTATCTTCAGTATAAACCAGCATCTGCAGTTCCTTCCAACACTTCATTCAATCACTTATTAATTCTAAAATAATGTATTCGGGAAGAAGCAAACTGTGGAATGCAATGCAAATTTCCGCCTTTATGAATTTAATTTAAATTTTTCTGAAGCAGATAATCCATAAGTCTCTTTTCATCTGCTAGACCTCCTGCTAAACTAAGTTGAAGCAATCTCAGTACTACTATTTGTATCGATGTGAGCATCTCACAGTGGCCTGGTCTAGGCATTAGGTAATGCTCCCTATGTTTGTGGTGAAACACTTTGGAACAGGGCACCAATAGATCTGACCTCAGAGTGCTCTTAATGTAGGCAATGCAGAGCCTGATTGGGAATTGTTTAACAATGACAGTGCATAATAGGGAGGGATATGGCCTCTTCTTGCCAACTAGTGTGGGAACGTTTTACCGGTTGCTCACTATCCGCAATGATTGAAAAGCAGCGAAGTTTGTAACAAGTTTTTCAAGGCAATGAATAAGAAGATACTAATTTTATTCTAAAACTGATGTCACTTAAATTAGTATTCCTCATCAATTACTCTTCCACAGATTGAGTTTTGTAATTCAATTGACCTGTTATTAAGTGTTCTTCAGCGGTGGAGTATGTCGATTGCAGATTTTGCAACAATCAAACCAATAAGGAATATATTAGGTTGACACAAGAAACTGCCAAATCGTCAGCAAAGCACAGTGCTGGAAGAACTCAGCAGGTCAGGCACCAACTGTGGACAGTATGGACAGCCACCATTTTGGGAATCCTGACCGGAAATGTCATTTGTCCGTTCTCTCCACAGATTGTGCATGACCCGTTGAGTTTCTTTAGTGCTTCGTGTTTTGCTCAGGAATACAATGCAACTCTTGAGTACAATGCTAAGCTTTGCCTTGTTGGAATTTAGCCTAGTTACAGAGAATACAAAAACGAGTAATTGTCTTCTTACAGCTTGTGTCTTCTGTAGTTACCCACAATTGGAGGGATATTGTAGAATCGTGTGACTTGGACAATTGGAAAGAAGCTTTAGCTGCTCTTTTGACTTATGCCAAACCAGAAGTATTCTCATCACTATGTGGTAGGTTTGTTACTTCCACATTTTTTTTGCTTGCCTTTCTTCCTTATCCCATCTCATATTCTTTGGAGGTCAATTAACAATATATAATGGGGTGTGAACCAGGGACCCAACTCCTGAAATTGATACGATATGCAAAAAGACGGCAATTGATATGGCATCTGTATTATTTTGTAATAAGAGTTAGCACAACTTTTATCTGTGTGATGCTATTTGCTGTAGAATGTGCTTAGTATTGTTCAATAAGTGTTTTATTTTTGCCATTTTGCAACAGGAGAAAATACTTTTGTGTGAATAATATCCTAAACACGCAATACTTGTGGGCCCCACTTTTCCTTGATCATCATAGCTTTTTTGCATATCTCATTTATTTGTTCTATACTTCTCTGTACCACCATCTATATCTCTTGTTTCCCTTTCTGCTGACTCTCGGTTTGAAGAAGGGTCTCGACCCGAAACATCACCTATTCCTTTTCCCCAGAGATGCTGCCTGATCCGCCGAGTTACTCCAGCTTTTTGCTTTTAACCTCGATGCTATTTCCAGTTCGCCTAATATCCAATACAATCCACTAGGTGTCAGGCATGGCTCAGTTGTGAGTGTCATTTTTTTTAGTTTGTTCCACTGTAGAGACTTGTACACAAAAATCTAGGCTGACATTCCAGTTCAGTGGTGAAGGTGACAATATTTTATGTAATCCTGGTTCTTTCTGGCCTCCATATGGCTCACCTATTTCTGAGATAGTTCGAGAAGAGCATTGGTAAAATGAGATGTTAAGTTCAGTTCTTGTTAACAGTGTCAGGGTTACGTTATCTTGTTCCCCTTGCTTCATCTAACAAGATCATGAGTGATCTTTTAAGCCGGCACCATTTCTTCCAGTAACCTTTGTCATTTAATTCTCCCAGAATCCAGAAATCAATAGTTCTCTGCCCACAATATACTCAGCAGTTAAACCATTACAACCTTCCCAGAGAGGGAAAAGAACTGTCCCCTGGGTGAAGACATTTTTGCTCAACTCTTTCCCAAGTGACCTTCCCCTTACAGTGGCGTGATCTTGTTCTAGAAATCCTGTCTAGGGAAAACATCATCCTTGCATCTACTTCAGAATTTTGTACATTACAGTGAAGTAGTATTTCTCCTCAATATTATTCTGAAGGCCCACACAGCACAATCTCTCAACAAAGGACACACACCTGATCTCAGCAATGAATCGTCAGAACCATCATTGCTCTCCCACTTGTGCAGATATATTATACCCTAGGGAGACCACAGAGACACTGTATTCCAGGTGCAGTCTCTCCAGGCCCCACGCACTTGCAGTAAGATATCTTTACTGTTTTACTCTAACCCTCTCGCAATAAAGACTATTGTACTGTTTGTTTAACCTTCATGTTAACGATACAAAAAGATACGATTAACTTTATTTATCCCAGGAGGGAAATTGTTCTGCCAACAGCCATAAAACACAACAAGATAACATTCAGTGTTCTATGTATAGCAACACTCAAGCCCCTCTGACCACGGACATCTTTCAATCTCTTGCCAAAAAACCCCCTATTTTTTAAACAAGGGACGACCTCACAGTTTTCCTATTATATTTTGTCTTCCATGTCTTTTCACTTGCCCATCTATATCTCTTCTTGTATATTCCTGCCAGTCCACACCACCACATGGCATTGTATTGTCAGCAAACTTGGTTATATTGCACTTGCTTTCTGCATCCAAATCATTGCTATGTATTGAACAGCTGGAAATTCTACATTGAACATACAAAAATCTACCTGTCCCATTTTATTTAAACCTTTTTCTAACTACCTTCTTCTTCTTGCGTAAAGTTGTCGGACAACTTAGCCTAAACTCAGCCTAAAGTTGTAGGACAACTTGTTCTGTTTGATCTTCTATTTGCGCGCGCTAGGTTGATTGCATTAGTCTAAACAGGGTGGACCATGTGAAGGTGCAATCTGCCACCCCTTCTAACTACCTCAATGCACCTCGTTGCCACACAACTCCATCAATAATGTAGCACAGCAACCCTAGCCTCAATCTATCTAAATTATCCAATCCACTCCTTCCTTGACCTCTCCGCTGTGAGGATAAGACCATAGACATAGAAACATAGAAACATAGAAATTAGATGCAGGAGTAGGCCATTCGGCCCTTCGAGCCTGCACCGCCATTCAATATGATCATGGCTGATCATCCAACTCAGTATCCTGTACCTGCCTTCTCTCCATACCCCCTGATCCCCTTAGCCACAAGGGGCACATCTAACTCCCTCTTAAATATAGCCAATGAACTGGCCTCAACTACCCTCTGTGGCAGAGAGTTCCAGAGATTCACCACTCTCTGTGTGAAAAAAGTTCTTCTCATCTCGGTTTTAAAGGATTTCCCCCTTATCCTTAAGCTGTGACCCCTTGTCCTGGACTTCCCTAACATCGGGAACAATCTTCCTGCATCTAGCCTGTCCAACCCCTTAAGAATGTTGTAAGTTTCTATAAGATCCCCTCTCAATCTCCTAAATTCTAGAGAGTATAAACCAAGTCTATCCAGTCTTTCTTCGTAAGACAGTCCTGACATCCCAGGAATCAGTCTGGTGAACCGTCTCTGCACTCCCTCTATGGCAATAATGTCCTTCCTCAGATTTGGAGACCAAAACTGTACGCAATACTCCAGGTGTGGTCTCACCAAGACCCTGTACAACTGCAGTAGAACCTCCCTGCTCCTATACTCAAATCCTTTTGCAATGAAAGCTAACATACCATTCGCTTTCTTTACTGCCTGCTGCACCTGCATGCCTACCTTCAATGACTGGTGTACCATGACACCCAGGTCTCGCAGCATCTCCCCCTTTCCCAATCGGCCACCATTTAGATAATAGTCTGCCATGACCTGAAACGTTAGCCGTTTCTCTATCCATTGATGTTGTCTAACCTGCTGAGTGCTCCCATAATATTCTGGTTGTGTTTTCATACACAATAACATTCTGATCTCTTCTTCAACCAAAAATAAATGTTTTTAATCTGCAAGGTCACGGTTTTGGTCTGTGTAGTAAAGTTATACTTTTGAGGACAATTTTCATTAACCTGTAGGTTCTCATCTGCAGATGCTCTCGGATCGCGACTAGAGATGGAGAATGATGGGCGGCTGTGTATGCAGGCCTGCCTTTGTTACATCTGCTCTGGAAATATTGAGAAACTGGTAGAATGTTGGGTGAAGACTCATGAAAGTTCAACTCCACTTGCACTAGAGGTAGGTGTTTGTAGTTCAGATCTCTCCATTACTGTGGTAATATTTGAATGTGTTATTTATAATTTCCATAGTTGAATTCCTTAAACTGTAGACGACGGATTTAGCTGCAGTGAATATTTTTGTTGAAACACTGATTTTAAATCAGAAAAATGTGAATTGAGCATGTGTTCTGTCACCTTGCTCCATGTTTTTGTACTCTCTCCTGTTGCTCCCCATTGCACATTGTTCCCCTCACTCCTACTCTCTCATGTTTCCTCGTTCGTTCTCATCCTCAATTGTTTTTCCTGCTTGCTTCCTCACATGCTTTCATCCTCACTTGGCATTGAATTATCTTGTCGATGGTGTTGAGGGTGGTTAGATTTGCAAATATGATTTAACACAGAGAGTCTTTCTATATTGAAAATGTTACACCGCATATAAATATACTTACTATTGACAGCAGCTATAACAATGGAGACATTCCTCAGTTGGGAGTGCAAATCTCTTAAGTGAATGTAGTGAGATCTTTTAATGTATTTTCCTAGCGATAATCCTGGTAAATAATCCTGTTGTGCACGTGCATTTGATTGCTTATTTGTTGTACTAGTAAGTGAGAACACATCAGAGAAATGCAATATTAAAGTAAGCATGGTATCTGTGCATCACTTTACATCGACAGTCATGTTTCCTCTCCATACAGGACCTTGTGGAAAAGATTATGGTCTTGCAGAAGGCAATTGAGTTACTTCAGGGCACAGACAGAGCTGCAGAGGGCCCAGTCTTTGCAAAGAAACTCACGCAATATGCCAGTTTACTGGCTGCTCAAGGAAACTTGGAAGCAGCCATGAGCTACCTCCCTTCTGCTTCAGATCAGGTTTGGCTTTGCATTATCTCTATATTTGTAAAAGGATCATGTAGCTATTCATATCAATACCTAAAGAACATTCACTTATAGAAATACAGTATCTGGCAGCATTCTTACAGCACATACCTCCCATCATTGTTATGAAAAAGAACGTTGAGCATGCAAATCAATAAGTACATGCTTATCATGTTTCCTGTAAGTTTGTATTGAAGTTTAGGAGTGATCTGATTGAGATGTTAGGTTTTAAAATGATTCATAATTTAAATCTGTTTGAAGAAAGAATCATTTTATCCATACAACAATTGCATGACAAATGTGCTTAATGTTGTAGATATCTTATTCAGGCAAGTACAATTGCATCAGGACAGGTTGGCTGGTGCCTATATCATTGGGTGTCTCCTCTGACAAGTTGATTGCTCTGATCACTCGTACCAAGGCCTACCTTTGTCAAGACCTCCGACATTTAGCAAAGATACAGACAGGGTTGAAGTCCCTTAAAGATACAGTGTTCTTATTGCCCATTATTTCTTGTAATGTAGTCATGGAGCTGTGGAGAACAAAATTATCCAACAAATAATTTTAGACTGGCATGAAAATAGGAAAAAGTTTTTCTGGAGGATTTTCCTTTCTGTGCTTTATTGAAGTACTGCATAATGTTCAGACAGGAAGGAGAGAAAAATTATATTTCCGTTTGCAGCGAGGGATCAAACAGATCTTGACTGTTTGATGAGAGTTTCTATGAAAGTTGATAAGTGGCTTTAATCTGGTATCTCATCAGTTACACCCAACCAAACATTTTTTTTAAAATGTTGCTTCTGTGACATTGTACAAAGTGTGCGGTTACAGCCTGTATGCATTCAATCATGCATATAGGTTTTAAGAAACATAACATTGGCTTCATGTTAAGTGTGCGTGAAAGATTAATTGAACCAATCCAGTTCTTTTGAATTAAAATTTCATGTCAAAACATTTTAATTCTTGCTGTACCTAGGTATACGTGACAATAAACTAAACTAAATTATTATTTTCATGATATGAGAAATGTAAATACTTATTCTTTGAGGTAAGTTTTACGATGCATTTCAATTATTTTAACTGCAACGTTGGTCTGAGAACCAGCATAGATTCAATGGGTTAAATAGCCTTTTACTATATTGTTATACATCAAGTACTTTTGTAATTATTAACTCAGAATTACATTCCCTAAAGCATTTTATAGCACAGTTTATTATGCTAGTGAGGCTTATCAACAGAATACCTCAAATCAAAATTTTATTCAGTTATGTTATCCTTCTGTTTTTCAAATATCTTATCATTCATTACTACAGTCATGCTCTAATATATTTTATCTGAAGAAAATCTATTCCTCTTGTCAGTTTACGATACTGCAGCTGGGTGACAGGCTTTTCCATGCTCAAGGCGAGGCAATGGTGGGTCAGCAGCCACCTCCGTTCCCATTTAACCGGGTTTTGACAAGGAGACCACATCCAGCTGCTTCACCTGCTGCCACTGCAGCTCATCAAACAACACCTCAGCGAATAGCCCAGCAACCATCCCAGCAGGTAAGTAGCAGTGTACCATCCCAGCTGAATTAATTTAGTTTTGTTTTCTATCCATTCTTTGGAGCTTTATCCTGTTAACGTGTTGCTTGGCTGTGCATATTCATGGACTCGCTTTGCTACATTTTCATTCTACCTTTTGCATAGTGCAGTTGGTTTGGCAACTTGTTTGGGCCAGGTATCACTGTGCTAACTTTGGATTGCCAAACATCTAAACTATTTAGTCTATTTATAGCAAATTAGTTTCATAATGACTGACATATTCCTAGATGCCCTTCAATTTTCTATAATTTTTCATTGGATGTCTGGAACTTGCTATGTAACTTATCTGTACATTGTCTCAACTTTCTCTATATTTGTTCTGTGGTACATTATTCACTCTGCATAATTTATTCTCTTGTCCGACTTTGTAATCCATGCCTATGTATCTGTTGTGTTCTGCATGCGTTATGTTTAGTATATATGCACTTTGTCATTTTATTTGCACATCTAAATGTTTTGTATTTTTAAATTCAAAATGATTGGAAATTGAAATGTGCAATTAAGACTACAGATCCTCCCCAGATAACAGCAGGGTTTTTCTATTGCTGTGATCTTTTTATAACCCAGACAGTTTGCAAAGTGGATATATGCTGGTGAGCCAAGTTCCCACACAGCAGACTATGCCTACAAATCAGCAGCAACTGGCAAATTCCTCCCAAATGCTGGTCTGTACATAAGTGAGGCATTTGCAAGCTGGGGAGGGACCTGTAGTTTGATTAAAATTTGAATTAACGAAATGAATTGTCAGACTTGTTGAGTCAATTCATGTATATTTATTCTCCATGTAATACCATTGTTTTTGTCTTCAGCCTCCATATCAGACCCCCTTTTGTCCTCAGGCCCAAGTCCGTCCATCAGCTCCAGCAGTATTCACTCCACAGTCTGCCACATCAGCCGCCCAATTTGCTGTCTCTGCCCAGGGCATTGCGGGTAACACCACCAATATCTACTCCAAACCAGGAACAACACACCCTGCCTATCCACAACATCCTACTGCAATATCTGCACCAGGTAATTAATTTTATACATGGGTAGATATATATTATTAATTTCTCTACATATATGTTTAATTCATTGGCCTTAGAGTTAATTCTTCAAGTTCTCAGCCAGAAGAGCAAGGAAATGCAGTCGGGTTGTTAAGGGTGAAGTTCAGTTAAACATCAAGAAATTAATTAATAAGTGAACTATCATGCATGTAAGATCATATTTTAGAATTTTGCAAAGTCAAATTTTTTTATTGGGAAGTTGGATTCATTTTTGGTTTTAAGTTGTTAGTATTTATGAGTAACAGATGAGCAAGCCCATATTCAATCTGACCCCAGCAATGATATCAATTGTAAACTGAACGATGGATAATTCCATTTCATCCACCAATTGTTGCTTGCATAGATGTTCATTTTCAGCCATATCCACAGAGACCGACCGAGAGTGTCCACCAATTTCATTTGGGTCCCATCTGATTATATTTTCAATCATCAGTATGGATTAGATTTGAACCAAATATGAAAGTATGTGTCTAACCCACCATTTCGTCTTTGTGTTTTTAAAATTTAAAACATGTGGCGTTCAATTTTTTTTCTTAACCGCAAATTGGTCGTTGCGCGGTAGGGTTGCTGCCTTACAGCGCCAGAGACCCAGGTTCGATCCTGACTGTGGTATTATCTGTACGGAGTTTGTACATTCTCCCCGTGACCTGCATGGGTTTTCTCCAGGTGTTCCAGTTTCCTCCCACACACCACAGAAGTACAGGTTTGTAGGTTAATTGGCTTCGGTAAAATTGTAAATTGTCCCTAGTGTGTAGGATCATGCTAGTGTACGGGGTGAGTGCTAGTCGGCATCCCAAAGGGCCTGTTTCCGCTCTGTATTTCTAAACTAAACTAAATCCCAGTAGATTCTGTGGTTCAGTGAGATTTCCATTATTTGGAATTTTTCAGCATTTTTGGTCAAATGAATTCTTTGTATCTGCAAATGTTCAGCCTGTCCATATCTATTTTAGGATGACATGTGAATAAAGAGAAATGCTCCGTTTGAAAATTGCATCTCGGCTATATATTGGCTATATATTTGATTACATTTTTAAAGAGGTATATTGTTTCTAAGGGGTGAATAGCATGCAAGAAAACAAATATTTTGACATTCTTTCATAATGTGATGTTATATATAATTTGGATTTGTTTTTGTTTTTTTTCCATAGCCTTTTCACAATACCAGAATTATGGACAGCCAAAAATTCCTTCAAGTGGACTGCCGACCTATCCTCATCAGCAACCTATGCCAGGTTCGGGGTTGACCGGCCCAACCCAACCTACAGCCTCATTGAGCGGTCCTACAATGCCCAGTGTGTCCATGCCAGGACCATTGTTAATGGCTCCTGCTTCAGTGCCATCTTATCAACCCTCCAGCATTATTGCACCATGTACACAGCCTGGACCATTGTCAGCTTATCCGGGACACCACCAGCATCAGGTTCACCATCCTACATCTCTACCAGGAATTCACCCTACTTTTCCACATCCCCCTGGAACTGGAGGCCCAGGAGCTCCTTCTTCTAAACCATTCATGGCTGCGACTATTCCTCCTCCTCCTCCAACAGGTATTCAGTCATTAACTGTTACCCCTATATGACTGCATGGTTTAATAGACTAACTATTTCTCTGTAGCAGTTTGTTTGTTTAAGGCAAAAAAAAAACCTGCTAGAGGAACTCAAATGCTGAGATCCTCCAGCATTTTGTTTTTAGCTCATGATTGCAGCATCTGCAGTCTCTTATGTCTCTCGTTCACTTATTTGTGTGTGCATGTCTATCCACACATAGAAAAGGCATACATGGAAATCTTTAATCCATTTTTGAGACCCGAGACGTTAATGCTAGATTTACATTTAAATCAGTGAACATATTACATAATTCAGTACAAAAGTAAGAACATCAAATGTTGGTAATACTCAGCAGTTCATATAGTAACTATGGAGAGAGCAACATTTTTTAAAAATTCTGATGGAGAGCCCTGGTTATTCTAATAGAGAATTTACCTGTTAATTCGGACTTACTCTTTGCAGATGGCCTGAGTATTTTCATAATTTTACTGTTTTCTTTCAGATTTCCAGCTACTATAGTATTTGTGTATTATTTAATAATTACTAATTCTTTAGTATCTTGTTTTAATGAAGAAAGGAAGTGTCAAGTGGAATCTTGAAAGGATGTGAAAATATGCATTTCACAATTAACTAGTTTCACTAGTTTTGAATATTGTACTTCTGAGAAACATGGGATTAATATTTGCAAAATTTCTATTTTTCCTCACTGTTTCGGTTCCTTTGTGCTGCTTCTCCAATATTCGCGGTTTGTCTGGATGAAGTTCCTGCCCCTTTCTGCGTTTCTCCCCAACCTCCCACCACAATCAGTCTGAAGAGGATCCTAACCAGAAATGTCAGCTATTCCTTTTCTCCAGAGATTCTGCCTGACCCACTGAGTGACTCCAGCTTTTATTGTATTTTTCCTTAGTAAAATAGTCTTGTGTCTACCATCAATAATTGCTTGGCCGTGAAGGCAGATGATAACTGGAAGTTTTATCTGGCTGATGGAATAGGGAGAAATAATTTGGGTCGTGGGAGAATTCCTGCAAGCTTGATTTAAACAAAATATACATGGATATGACCACCTGATTTTTGTTTCAAACCTGTTTAGGATCAGTATGTGACTGAATTTATCATTTCATCAAAATTTGAAAAATATGTTAGGGGTTTTGTCAGGAACTCTTAAGTGCTATTCCAAAATGATTTTTGAATAACTTATTGAATAACATTATGGATATTTAGTCTGAAGCTAATTTTTTTTAAAGATCTGATGGGAACTGGAAATTTCTCTTTTTTTCTCTAGCCCTATTCCACTAAGTTTCAGAACGATGTTTTGGCTAGTTGAAGAAAACTTTTAATTGGAGCTGGCCGTCATGCTTCAGCACCCATTTCGCTGAGAAAGCGAGACTTAATCATTTTCCATCTCGTTTTTTGGTTGGGGATAGTGGTGCATGGTCCTGGAAACAGGAGGCCCATTAAGCATATTGGTTAACAAGGAACTGCAGATGCTGGAAAATCGAAGGTACACAAAAATGCTGGAGAAACTCAGCGGGTGCAGCAGCATCTATGGAGCGAAGGAAATGGTCTGAAGAAAGGTTTCGACCCGAAACGTTGCCTATTTCCTTCGCTCCATAGATGCTGCTGCACCCGCTGAGTTCCTCCAGGACTTTTGTGTACCTTAAGCATATTGGTTGTTGGGTTAACCTTTCAATAGGAGAGCCTTAAAGCTTTATGCCACATTCAAATACACTTGCATCAGTTTTATTTGAAGAACCTTCCTTTTAATCTGTTGTCTTGATCTGTTGGCATTTTCTTGAAGGGTTTTTCATCAATTTATGTGGCTTCGTTTTTTGCTTTCAGACTAGACCCTTAAGATAGGGTGCTTCAGTTTATTAGTGTCACTTGTACCAAGGTACAGTGAAAAGCTTTGTTTTGCATGCTGTTCAATCAAATCAGATAATACTATTCATAAATATAAACATGCCAAATTCAGATACAATAGAAAGAGCGGAGGGAAAGATCGTGTGCAGAATATAATTCTCAGCATTATAATGAAACAATTCCAGACACAATGTCCAGTGTCTGCAGTGCGTTAGAGGAGAATCAGATTGAGGAAAATTTAGATGTAAACAGAGCAAGTATTCTTAGCACTGTTTCCAACCAGCTACTTAGACTTGAGCCAAGTGATAGTACATTACTTTTTTGGATGCTGTTTGTCAGGAGAACCTTTTGGTAATGTTTGGAAAATTGACATTTTAAAAATTACAGGTGCAGTAATATGACTTTATTGTATGGAGTTGTGTTATCTAAATGTATAAAGTTATATCATGTAAACATATTGATATGTTTAATTCCTTTCATTATATTCAGATAGCACAATGTTACAGAAGGAATGGGTGACATTTCGGGTCGAGACCATTCCTCAGACAAAGAAAAAGGCTCTCGATGCGAAACGTTACCCATTGAGTCTGAAGAAGGGTCTCGACCCGAAACATCATCCATTCCTTCTCTCCAGAGATGCTGATTATCCCACCAGCATTTTGTATCTACGGTTTAGGACAGCATCTGCAGTTCCTTCCTACACACCTGGCATAATGTAACGACTGGTTGGGCTGTTGCTTCAGTGACCGAAGTTCAAACCAAACCTCTGATGCTGTTTGTTGGAAATTATTAAGTTACTATGTGGATTCCCTCCGAATACTCTTAATTCCCTCAAACATCCCATAGTTGTGCTGGTTCATTGGCAACTAAATTTTCCCTAGTATACAAGTCTGTGGTAGAATCTAGGGGGAGTTGATAGGCATGTGGATGGAATAAGACACAGGAAAAGTTAGTAGGAATGGGATTGTTATGGGACTGAGTGGGCCAAAAACTACCTTGTATGTTGGAAGGAGATATTGATGAATAAATCAGTAATATTACTAATTTATTATTTTTCATTACACCTTAATGCGTTTTTAATTAAGATTGAATCTGAATACTCTGGTGGCAAATTATATTTGAGCAACTAATTTGCATTAACTTAATCGGGGCAGTCACGGTGGCACAGCGGTAGAGTTGCTGCCTTACAGCAAAATGCAGCGCCAGAGACCCGGGTTCGATCCCGACTACGGGTACTGTCTATATGGAGTTTGTACGTCCTCCCCGTGATCTGCGTGGGTTTTCTCTGAGTTCTTCGGTTTCCTCCCACACTGCAAAGATGTACAGGTTTGTAGGTTAATTGGCTTGATTTTTTTTTTTAATGTTAAATTGCCCAAGTTGGCGATATGCAGAGTACTGCCCTGCCGACTACAAAATTCAGAAGGTTCAGAAGGTATTGTAATTGCAATTGTTTTCAGATCCGTTCATTATAGTTCAACTTGTTACCAACTCTGAATATTTAATATACCGTCATTTGACACGTTGCATTTTGCGATCCGTTTTCTAAATTTATCCAATAATAGCACTGTTTCCTCTCTCATATCAGAGTTTTGTGAGGTTACTTTTATTGTTTGTTCCTCCCAATAACTTACTGTTCCTTGGGCACAAAAGTGAATAAAAGGACCCAACATTGTTTTAATACTTCCTTGTCATTTCTGGGACATTCCTGTCCATGTGCAGTTGACCCTGGTCAAATAACAGCATGCTAAGGAGCATGCCCTAAGGAGGTTTGTGTGGGCAACAAACAGAATGGAAAGCCTCCCCTTTCCATTTTGTTTGCTGCCCACACAAACCTAATCTGCTCTGCTTCTCCACTCTCCTCCAGTCAGCTCCCAAATATACTCCTTCGGAAGGTACTCCAGAGATTTGCAAGGTGGCCTTGGTCTTTGTTTTACTATCCTAGCGTGAAGTTTTCATTTCAACCAGGTTCTCATGATATCAGGGCACGAGGGTCTCCCAGTAACCCAGACTTCAAAAATGCACAGATGCCTCTGTACATCACAGTCATTAATTGATATTTCCATCCCAGGTTCTCATGCCATATACAATACAAACTTTAAGAATTAACATTACATACTTAAGATATATCAAATCATACTGTGCGAGTTTGAAAAAAATTCTGCTTTCAATTATGTTTATCAGAAAAGAAGCTTGCGAGTGTGGCTACTGGTTAAATGGGGAAGGTGCATAATGGATTCAACCATTTAAAGACTGTTAAATTAAGTTGAGTGGAAATACATTAACATAGTTCTAAACCAATTGAACACAATCAAATTTGAACCGAATAAGAAGTTCAAACATTTTGCAATGTCTTAATTTTCCACAATATGGTCTATTGCTAAAATATTGTTCAGTTGAGTTCCTTATATTTATGCCAAGTTTGGTCTTCTGGTTTCTGTTTACTTCCCTTAGTTTGATGTATATCTTTTGCTTAATTTTGCAATTTGATTGTCAGTTCTCCATGAAATAGCTGTGGCACATGTTCTTAGGAAAAAAGTTCTTGCATGATAGTAAGGAGTGATAATGTGGGGGTGCTTGTACCAGTGTATTGCAAGGATTGTATATCTTAATTCAAACTATTACATTAATATCTGTAGAATGGTTAATTGTTGCTTGTTTAAATATATCAAATTGGGAAAATCTTTGCTTGTCCTGTAGCATGATTTATACTGAGTAGTTTTTCCATGGAACCTTTCCATATTCTTTGATTTTTTCAGGATTCCTTCCATGGCTACAAAACCGACTTTATGCATCAGGTGAAAGGAAGTAACAAGTGCTTTGGCTTGTTTAGCTAGCCTTGTTTAAAGGCTTATCTGTTGAATGCGAGTGTTCTTCATGGCTTGTCTCTTTTCTACATCCTAATTCGTCAAATTGCACAGGTTTTTGGTCTAATTTAGGCAGAAAGAATTCTTCTGTACAATTTAAAGATTAATCTATAGTATATCGTGTACAGAATGTGAACATTGATGATCCTTTTGAAGTTTGCATGCTTTGTAAACACGATCAAAATATTTTAGAGGCATATTTGAAAATTGCTTCTGCAGCTAACAAAATTTGAGCAGTGTTTCATGCATTATTTTGCACCAGTCCACTTAATGTTAGATAGATTGAGTAGTAATCGTATTAAAGGATTCCCCTTCTTTTGACTTCTTATTGATCCCTGTAGACTGTTCTAATTTCTCAGAGGCCAGTGGTCTTTTGCTAACTCGGGTGTTCTATTCATGTCCAATTAATAAGATATGTCAAGGAGCTTCTTGGAGGGAATCTTGTGCTTCTCTCTCAAGCTGCTCACTTTTTCTTTTCAACTGCTGAGGAATATTTTAATTTGCATCTCTTTCCCTTGAAGAGGAACCAATACATTTTGCGAAATAACTCGTGCATAAGGTGGCCATGTTAATAATTGTAAATTCATTCAGACAGTAGGCATAAAGGAAATAGTCAGTGCAGAACCTTATTCCTTGTTCATTCCTCAAGTCAAGTCAAGTTTATTCGTCACATACACATACGAGATGTGCAGTGAAATGAAAAGTGGCAATGCTCGCGGACTTGTGCAAAAAAACAAACAAACAAACTACAAACAGAATGGAACAGAATCACATATTCTTTTACATATTAAATATTACTACCACAGTAAATACATAAATTAGTGAATTTTGTTCATTGATTTCAGTAAATTATCACGAGGCTCCGTGAGAAAAATGAACACTTTTACAATAAATAGAAGCAAACTAACAGCGAATAGTGAAAGGCCTGGATAGAGTGTATGTGGAGAGGATGTATCCACTAGTGGGAGAGTCTAGGACTAGAGGTCATAGCCTCAGAATTAAAGGATGTTCCTTTAAGAAGATTAGGAGGAATTTCTTTACTCAGAGGGTGGTGAATGTGTGGAATTCATTGCCACAGAAGAATGTGGAGGCCAAGTCAATGGATATTTTTAAGGCAGAGATAGATAGATTCTTAGGTACACAAAAATGCTGGAGAAACTCAGCGGGTGCAGCAGCATCTATGGAGCGAAGGAAATAGGTAACGTTTCGGGCCGAAACCCTTCTTCAGATAGATTCTTGATTAGTTTGGCTGTCAGCAGTTATAGGAAGAAGGCAAGACAATGGGATTAGGAGAGAGATAGATCAACCATAATTGAATGGCGGAGTGGACTTGATGGGCTGAATAGCCTAATTCTGCTCCAAACACTAATGACCTTATGACCTAATGAAGAAAATTCTTAAAGCCTTTTATAGGTGGCTGGTGCAGGATAGGCTTCAATGGTCCATTGCTTTCCGTTCATTCATGAGATATGCACATTTGTGGCAAGACACTAATTTATTTAACTAAAAAACTTGCTAGACAAATACATTTCAGAGTCTGAAATCAGATGTAGGGCTAGACTAAACCTCATGACAAATGTCCTTTATTGGAGAGCATAGGGGAATCATTGCTATCGATAGTTACATATTACTTTTTTATTTGCATTTTTGTTTATAACTAGTCCAAACCATAATAGCTGCCACCTTGTAGAATAAGGACAAAGCTTTAGTGATAAAGAGGTTCATCTCAATATAGAGCAGACAGGGTATTGGAAGTCCTGAAGCAACGTTAGGAACCCTTAAGCACATTGTTCTAAACAACTAAAGGGCCTGTCCCACTGTACAAGCTAATTCAAGAGTTTTCCCGAGTTTCCCCTAATTCAAACTCGGAGAATTACGGTAATAGCCGCTCGTAGGTACTCGGGGCTCTCGTGGACATTTTTCAACGTTGAAAAAATCTTCACGAGCTTACTGTGTTTCCCGAGTACCTGCCGTTAGCGTTACGAGCCGCTAAGGGACGTCCCGAGCTCCGACGTACCCGTTACGTACATTCTACGTGCTTACCACGAGTTTGTTTTTTGTTTTTTAACTCGGGAGAGCTCCTGAATTACCTCGTACAGTGGGACAGGCCCTTAAGCGCCAAGCAAGGAATCTTTCAGGGTGTTTTGGGATAGATTACATCAAAGATCTCCTGGTGCCAATAGCAATGAAACTGTGACTGTGTTTGAACTTTTACTGCGTTAACTTTTTTTGCATAAAATAACAATGCTGCTCTTAAGTTAGTTGTAACTACGCTGAAGTAATTGCAGCCTTGCAGTGAAAGCATCATTTTGTCACAATGCCTCTTTTTGTAGAAACATAGTCTCACATTATTTACTTTCAATAGGGTTCCATGATGGATGGAATGATCCTCCGGCAGTGCGGGCAGGGCAGAGAAAGAAAATGGTAAGTTGCACGTGAAAATGTATATATTTATTAAATATTGTTTATTGGGATAATCGTTTACTACAATTGGGATGAAATTGCATTAGGTGTTTTATGATTTCATTCAGAATCAACTAACTGAATAACTATTTCAGTTGCTGGCAGTGATCATACATGAAGGCACTAACTGAAATGACCACTATTTTGATCCCAAGCCATTTTTCTGGGCGGTGGTCTCCGATCTCTAGTCTCTTCCCATTACACTAAATATTTTGTTTTTTATTATTTCTGTTATACGGAAAAGACAAACAAATCTTTTATGAAGGCGAAAAGAACTGAAGATGTAGGAATCTAGCAGTAAACAAAATGCTGGAGTAACTCAGAGGGTCAGGTAACATTTCTGGAGGACATGGCTAGGTGGCGTTTTTGGGCCGGGACCCTTCTTCGGACAGATGCCATATATGTAATAAGCAGGTGTTATAAACTGTATTTATATACAGCTGGTCTCGGGCTTCCAAACGTACAATCAAATCACTGCCACCTGCTGCTTTTACCAAGAACATTTTGCATCCAATATTCAAACTCACCTTGGATCCCATGGAGCACAAACCTTATGGATCAGCCTTCTATGTGGTTGGGTAATTGATGTATGGTGTGGATGCTGTGGGCAGATGGCTCTATTCCTGTGCTCTGTGTGGAAAGTTGGGGAATGGAGATGATGACATTTCTCTACAACGAAACAGTATGAAATCAAGAGTTGAGTGACCATAAATATTCTATGCTGTGACGTTTTGAGACTCGTCTTCTCTCTTTTAAATTCTATGCCATGGGTCTATAATATGACTTGAAAAATAACAAAAAAGTAAAAGAGAGACTGTTGATTCTGAATCTCATGGGCAACAGAAGAAAGAATGTGCACATTTTATTCCCTCATTTCTCTGCAAACTGACCACCCATGATTGCCACTCCTCAGAACTTGCCTGACCTGAAACAGGAGCATTTATCTTGCTGATTCAATGCCTCTAAACTCAAGCAGTGAAGGTCTAAGTGGGGTCTCACATAACAAACCTCTGGCAGTCACCAGCCAAATATGATCTTCAGACAGTTCCAAAATACATAGCTGGAACAAAGACCTTGTACATTTTATAAGTAGCGCTGTAAGATCTTTTACATCAAGCTAATGGAGTAAATGGTGTTGAAGCGTAAATGCTTCATCTTCAAAGCTGCCTATGTAGTACTGCATCAATGTGTTTGCTAGATTAAGTTGTCAAGTCTCATGTGGTGCTTATACTCATGACCTTTGAGCACTTCAAGTACAACCCCAACCCCCAACACAGCTTCCTAATATCTGTGATTAACAGTATTTCATGTTTTGTGAAATCATTTCACAACAGTGACATTCTACGATTGCAGCTACTTGAAAACAAGAGAATGTGTAGGAAGGAACCACAGATGCTGGTTTACACCGAAGATAGACAGACGGAAAAAAGAGAATTTTGCATATCAGTTCACAATGGATGGAACAACAGAATATGTTGTTCCCAAATGGCGGTTAAAAACAGTTCCATCGTTTTTAGAAAATGAATTAAATTTATTTTCATTCTGTTTATTCTTCTTAAATAGTCCCTCGCGATTGAAGATGCTTCCTGTGTAGTTCTGAGGCAAATGTGGCATTACAGATTTTGTCACAGGTCGGGAAGGTAGACCTGTCAGGAGAGGTGGGTAGGTAGTTTGTGGTGATACACTACTTTTGATGCCCACATTGGCCTCGGCATATTCACTCTGAGTTACCATTGGCCTTCCAAACGGAACCTCCGCCACTCAGAGTAGTTAGAGGCCAAAGGCAATGTTGCAATGAAGTATTATAATATGCAAAATGTGGCAGGCAGGCTACAGGCAACAGTCTCCCACAAAGTATTGTCCATATAACTACTTTGTTATTTTTGGTTGCAAGATAAATATTGGCTAAATGATCAGGAGCAATGCTAATGGTATGGGCACAGAAATATAATTTAAAAAAGATTGTATTGCATGCAATCCAGATCATTCATAACATACATGAGTATAAAAGAGTGCAAACAGAGAAAGGAGCAGAATGCAGAATCTAACGTTGTAGCTACAGAGAAGGAGCAGGTGTAAGGGTGGCAACAGGGTAGATCTGGAATGTACCCTTATCATGTGAGCGGTTTGTTCACGAGCCTGATAACAGTGGGAAATGGTTATTTCCAGATGTGGTGGTACATGCTGGGGGGGGGGAGAGATGGGGGAGAGGGGAAGACTGGGGTGCGAGTGGTAATTGATAATGTTGGCTGCTTTCCGAAGACCATGTGAATAGATAATGGAGGGTGGCTGTATCCACCATTCTCAGCAATATCTTGAGGTTTTGGGCAGAACAGTTGCTGTGATGCATCCCAATAGGTTACCTTCTTTGTTGAATTTAGAAATTGATGTGTCCTTGGTGTCATGTCAAATTTCCTTAGTCTTCTGAAGATGTAGAGGCATTGGGATGTTTTCTTGGCTGTAACTTCCATGTGGTTGGAGGGCAAGTTGTTGGTGATATTTACACTTATGAACTTGAAGCTCTCAGCTTTACTGCTCTTATGAATATCTTCATGAAATCTTTTAAGCTATCTGAGAGGCATGAAAGGGTTCATTTTGAAAACACCGTAAGTTAGCACGCCTTTTGCACTGCGCTGAGTGGAGACAAGGTTTTTGTGCACTGGTCTATGGAATGGATCCTAAATCTGTCCACAATCTTGTGAATCGAGGCAAGAATTCTACTTACTTGCATCTTCGTCTCATGGCACTCAACAGAGAACAATTGAACATCAGCCGTGTTAATGTAAGACTGATACGGTAAGGTTGGCAAATTTATTATGTTCAAGGACACGTCATGTTGGCACAGTGACGCAGCAGTAGAGTTGCTTCCTTACAGCATCAGGGACCCAGGTTCTATACTGACTATGGGTGTCATCTAAATGGAATTTGTACGTTGTCCCTGTGACCATGTGGGTTTTCTCCAGGTGTTCAGGTTTTCTCCCACATTCCAAAAACGTGAATGTCTGGAGGTTAATTGGCTTCAGTAAACTGTCAAGTGTCTTGAGCGATTGATGAGCGGAAGGGCCTGTTTCCACGCTGTATCTATAAACAAAACGAAATACATTGTGCAGATTGAGCTTTTGGAGTCGAATAGCTTCAAGATTGCTTTTTTACTGATACCAGTTTTTTGATATCTACCTTCCTTATTAAACTATATTTAATCACATCATCTCTCATTGCGATCGATTTGCGATTGTATTATATGGTTATATGGTTATTCACTGGATTATCAACCTGAAACTCCGGATCACTAGTTCAGTAATGTAGCCATTCTGCTTCTGAATACTAGAAACTGCATTAATCATAGATCTATCCCGTGATACCAGAAAATTGAGGTCATGAAGTTTAAAACCTTGTTCTTGCCTATTAATTTATACACATCTCAAAACGGATGCTAATGGAGTTTTTTAGTAACTTTGATTGGGGTTGAAGGTGAGCTCAGAATTCCAAATGCTTTTGTGGGGAAAAGGACTTAAGCAACTGATGCTTCCTTGGGGATCTGACTATACTACAGATGTTTTTTTGAAAGCCTTTAAAGCTTCCAGTCTGTTTTGATTGGATTTTATTGTCAAGTATATCTACTTCATTGGGTGAGAGAATCAAGGGAATGATCCAAGGAAGGGATTATAGGTAGTGTAGGAAAAGGACTAGTCATGTGAAACTAGTGCTGTTCGTTTGTACTGCAGTATAATGCGAGTCAAAGTAGGAGGTATCTTTTTTTTAATGTCAGCAGTAATCCCCTACCTTAATCCCTCCCCCTTCCTCCCAGTAGATAATAAGAGAAAATGAAGCCATTTTACTCAATTAAAACAAATTTGCAAAACTGAATTGATCAGGATTACTTTTAAGTGCTGATTGAATTCATTCGATATTAAACTGTTTATGGAGAAGCACGAATGAATAACCAAGTGTTTGTTAGCCCTACTTGAAGTTATTTTGTTTTGAAGGAGAAAGATGTCATCTATTTTGCTGTGATTGTAATTGCTTTCTTCCAGTGGATTTTACAGTTCAGCAGAGTGACCTCTTCTGGACATGACGAGCTTAGAGGGTTAATCTGAAAATCCTTTTAGCTGTGGATTCATGGAACCATTAACTGCAATTTCAGTTTGTGGTGATGTGCCTGTAGTTCAGTTGGTCTGTGCGTTATTTATAGTTATTATTTGTGTTAACATTTTCCATTTTCCAATGATTTTCAAGGGAAGTGAAGACCACATATCCACAACGTTGACATTTTGATAAGTAAAGTCAAAAGCAAAGGGAAAGGTGCATAAAAAAGTGAAAACCACTTGAATACAATGTGAATTTGAGCTCAAATTCACATTGTATTCAAGCGTTTTTCATTTTTCTAGGAACTCAATTCCCCATTAGATTAGAGTTGTGCCAACTTTCCATGTTTTTTCACATTGATTAGTGCCGTATTGAATTCTGGCATCAGTGTAATAGAGTTGAAAAATAACAGTGGTATTTTCTACAGCAGACTAATTCAAACCAGAGATGAATTGTGATTTAAGTTATTGCAATTTCATTGAGTTTCTACTCAATTCAATATAATTTACATGATGTCATTAATGTAGGTAAATTTAAAAAGTCATATAGAGATGTCCTGGTACATTGGTGAAATGTGGATTTTGAAGAGATTCTTCAAGTGGGAACTGTAGTGTCAATATTTTGGGAAGCATTCCAGAGTCCTGTGGCTGGATGACTGAAGAAATAGTTGTTAATGGTGGAGCAAGTGGAATTGGGAATACACATGGGTGGAACAGGAGGAATTACTTCTCCAGCTTCTCACTTTGTGGATGAGCTTTGTGCATAATAAAGAGACAGATGATCGTCCTGGACATGAATTGTTTCTCATTTATTCCACCTAATTACATGTCTGGTTCAGTTAGAACTGCCATTATTCATCCTCAGCTACTCCCACTTCAGTAAGCCTCACGTGCAATTTGAGCAATACCACGTATGTCAGAGATGTAGAAAGATACACCACAGAAATAGGTTGTTATGCTCAGTGAGTCCATAGTGAATGTTACACTAATCCTACCCCAGCATTTCATTCTTCCCACATTCCCATCAGCTCCCCAGTTCTCCCACCACCACCAAAATAATTCTACCACTCTACATAGTCATCTACAGTGGCCATTAACCACTCAATCTGTACATTTTTGACATGTGGGAGAAAACCGGAGCACCCAGAGAAAATCCGTGCAGTTACAGAGAGAATATGCCAACTCATAACCAGGATTGAACCCAGGTCACTGGAGGTGTGTGCAGCGATTCTACTAGCTCACCTCTGTTCTTTATATTCTTCTAGTTCAACAGTATTTTGAATACCTTGCGTCAGATTCTATGGTATATTCTCCTACTTTGCATGCAGAAATGGTGTTTAACGCAGGTTGCCGTATTCTTCCTGATGTTAGTGCAAAAGGGTTAAAGCGTTCCCATTTAAAGAATTTAGTTTTAAATCGTTGAAGCTCCACCATTGTAATCTTCATTCTGACGGGTATCTCCTTAGACTACATGCGCCCTAATTCCCCAGAGAGCCATTGCTTCTCTCATTTGTTTATAAATGTTTGCTAATCTTAACTTTATTTTTTTTAAAGCCTACCAAAGTCAACTGTGATTTAAATTCATGTCCTTTGATCATGGCAATGAATCTCTGGGCTGCCGTTCCAACAAGCAACTTCTTAACTGCTTTCCTATTGCACTTTTTAGAAAAATCTTCTCTGCAGAAGTTGCCTTGGTCACCTGTAGAATCCAGTTCAAATCACATCACATTGATTTTTCTGTAATATAATTTGTATAGAGTTTGTATTTTCTTCTGTGACCTCAAGGATTTCCATAGGATGCTCTGGTGTCCCAAAGATGTACCGATTGTTAATTTAATATGCCGCTATAAATCATCTCTAATGTCGGTGGCTGACAGGACAATCAGTGGGGCATGTGAGAGAATAGATTGCATTGAAATAACTGGGGTGATTGGATTGCTCTGAACTGGCATAGATTTGATGGGCTGAATGGCCTTCTCTGTCAAAGTAAAAGTAATAATGAACTGATTAAAATCATGATTAGATGATTAGTTGATAATTATATTCTGCCTACTTTCCTTTTTTCTGAAGCCCTCCATCAGCGCACACTGCAGCAACATGCATTGTTTTCAAGCAGCATTAATACTATCTACCTGGGGGCCTATCCGGTAGCAGTTTACAAGTCATCTACCCATTGGGTAAAATGTGTAAACATTTTCCATATTAAAAAAAATAAAATAAAATAACCTTGTAAGAGGGGGGGCTACGGATAACATTCCTTTCCTTCTGAACTAGATGGTATGCCTGAGCGAGAACTTGTTTTTTTTAAATCTACAAATGATGCTGCCGTGGATAGTTTAGGAAAGGATCTATCAATTGCCAGGCTTTATCCTACACCTCCCCTCTTTCAGCTTTCTTTCCCCCACCAGAAACAGTCTGAAGAAAGGTCCCGACCCGAACCATCATCTATCCATGTTCTCCAGAGACCTGCCTGTCACACTGAGTTACTCCAGCCCTTTGTGTCCTTATGTAAACCAGCGTCTGCAGTTCCTTGTATCTTCAAAAAGGACATCTTTGATTGAGGCTGAGAATGGGTTTTGTGTGGTAATACTGGCAAGATATTTCATGAAACTTTGTAGATTACTTCAACATTGTTCAAAGCTGAAGAGCTTTTAATCAAATTGTCTGAGCTTTAGTGATTGTAAGATTTATAGGAAAAAAAAGCACGAACCTCACTGCTGTCACACAGGAGTAATTTGTTCAGTTGCATGTGCACTGCTTTTGTAGGAAAGAATAATTTATGAAACTGTTCACGCTATACCGCTGGTTTCCAACTGGCCTCCTGCTTTTTGTAAATCTCTACAAAGTGATCTTGCCAAAATCTCTGCTCTCTGCTGTCTTAATTCAGAACCTTATATTTATCCATCAGCCCTGTTCACACCAACAGGCATTGGTTCCTGCTCTGATAGTGTCTCAATTGTAACATTTCCATCCTTACTTTTAACTTCCTACATTAAAGAATTGTTACAGCGCAGAACAATTCAGCCTATTATGTCCATGCCAGCTCTCTAACCACAGCAATTCTCTGATTCCAATCGCCAACCCTCTCTCTATAAGTTAGTATTTTTTCTCCACCAACTCCCTCTTGAAGGCTGAGTATTCTGTTTTTTACAGAGTTGTGGGTGCCTGGTTCGTGCTGCCAGGTGGGTAATGGAGGCAGAGATATCACAGTGGCATTTAAGAGGTTTTAGATAGGCGCACGGATATGCCGTGAATGGAGGGATACAAATCACGTGCAGGCAGAGGAGATTAGTTTAACTTTAACTAGACAACATATTCAGCACAGACATGAAAGGCCCTTCGCCTGTTCGTGCCCTGTACTAATGTTGAATGGTAACTTAGTCTACGTTCTCAGATTCTGGTTACATTAAAAAAATAGGCTGCAGAAGGTTTTAGTTAAAGACTGAACTAATCTGTAATTGTTAATGCTAATTGTGATTTGATTGCTCTTAATAGGGACAGAGATTTGTGCATCTTTTAAATTGTTGAATAACTGAAAGCACCAGACGTTCTCTAAAACTGGCAAAATCTTTTCAAAACAAACATGAACTGAACCAAGATTTCAATTCCTCAGTGTTTTTCAAGAGAACAGCAGCTACCTTATTTAAATGGTGTTGTAATCGTACAAAATATCCCTAGCTACTTCATGACAATGTTGTCAAACAACAATACATAATGAAGCACACAATACAATTGATCAAGGTTTGGCCAAAAGTTTATTTTAATTAAGCATCTTGAAGATGAAAAGGGAGAGTAATGGAATGTTACGTAACCCAATTAACATGCTGTTAATCAAATCCCAAAGGATGAGCTGTATTGATCTTGTACCATTAGTTAAAGACTCATTATCTATTCGTAGAAATAATCACCATCCAAATCTTTCTGTGACTTTCTGAACTATTCACTTGAAAGAGTTGTTGGCCTTTTGTGGTAGCTGCTGTTTTAGAACATGCTGTTTATAATCTTTCAGCTTCAAGACAACTACACTCCCCCAGCTCCTATTACGGCTCCTGTTGTGAATTTCTCTATGGATACGCAAAAGGCCCGACCCCAGGGCCTCACTTCTCAGGAAACCAGCCAAGGACCTCCAGGGGCACCAAAAGAGGGCAACTTTCAGGTGTGTTCTCAAGTAAACGTTTGTGGCTTTGTTCTTGCTGTTGAGTGGTGCCTAGATTTGATTATAGATTGATTTATTGTGATTACGAATGCTGAGAGGGTTAAGTGAATTCTTGCATTCGGTCCTGTGGTGAAATTATACAGCACAAAAATATATCTACATCTTGTGTCACATTTTGGAAAAACCCATGCGGTCACGGAGAATGTGCAAACTGAACCCAGGTTTCTTGCATTTGCACCGTTGTGCCACCCAATTTAACTTTAAGATGATAAGTATGATAAAATGTGGAAAAATTAAGGAAAAAGATGATGTTCGGCACAAACAAATGATTGCATCAATATGTAATGAATTGGCAGATCTCCCCAAGCATTGTCTGTGTCCACACTACTTTGTATCGACAACAGCATTACGCTGTGAATCAAAATACATTATATAATGCAGGTCAGTGAGCTCAAATTGGAGCCCACAGAGATAATTGTGGAGAGCAAAATGCACACATGAGATTTGTCCCATTAATTTATAAATTATTAGTAATGCCAGCAGCTGTAGCCTTCCCTGGTCACTGTCTCAAGTAGAACAAGAAAATTTGCACTGTTTAATGTCCTTTGAACTTGGAGCTAAACTTGCCCTCTGTATCTCAGAATACATTATTTACTCCTCCATAACATCACCCTTCTCTGTTTCTGTCTATATCTTCCTCCTCCTGAACCTCTAATCTATGTTTTAGTCACCTGTGGTCTCAGTAGGCAGACTCCAACTTGCATGCAACTAAGGTTTTCTTCAGCTCAGCTTGTGTCTGATCCAAGTTCAAATCTTTGCTGATCCGTCCCAGAGGTTCGTATTTCAAATTGTGTTCCAGTCTTTTATCCCTTTAACCTCCTCCAGTTTTACAACCGTTCCACCATGCCTGCAACTCGAACTTCATCTTCTCCAAACTCTTCAGCGCACCATTGTGGCTGTGGCCCATGGTGTTTTATCTTTGCGTTCCAAAGTTGCCTCTCTAAAATGCTCTACTTTTATGACTCTCTTCCTCATGATTTGTAAAACGCACTATCCGAGAGCAGTCATTCCTCCCTTATCTTGGATATGGTCGTGTTCAGTACTAAACAATAGTGCGATCCATAAGTGTGCATGTGTGTATGCGCGTGCGCTTATTTATTTATTTATTTATTTAATAAAGGGGTGACCCATGGTAGTAAAGCACTGCTGATCAGATATTGTAAAAGATGAAGAGGCTATTCTTTCTTGCGGCTCATCGTCTTTATGGTATTACTAATTTGGAAAAAAAATGAGTTCTTCCTATTTGCTCATTTGGCCATGGAGGTGGTGAGATTTTAGGCAAAGGCACAAATTAGAAAAGAATCCTGCTATTCTTTCAAAAATACTTTTGTCTCTTCAGCAAAACACACGTTCTTTGGAACTCAGCGGGTTAGGCAGCATCTGCAGAGGGAATGAGCGAGCAATGTTTTTGGCTGGAATCCTTCTCAAAGCATCGTCTGTCCATTCAGGCCACAGATGCTGCCTGACCCGATGAGTTCCTCCAGTACTTTGTTTTTTGCTCACTGTTCCAGCATCTGCAGTTTCATGTGTCTCCATTAAGGGTCTGTCCCACTTTCAGGACCTAATTCACGACCTCTGCCGAGTTTGCCCATGACATACTCGCAGCATGGTCGTCACGAGGTTGTAGGAGGTCGTAGGTAGGTCGTAGCAGGCTATGATGCTAGTCGTAGGTATTCGTGGCATCAAGTAGGTCGGGGCATTTTTCTAGTCTGATGAAAAATGTCTACGAGTAAAAAGAGGTCGTGAATTAGGTCGTGAAAGTGGGACATGCCCTTAAGTCTCTTCAGATTGATTTCATCTCCTTCACATCAGTTTGAAACAGAATATTCAGATTTAATTTAATGACCATTTCAGAACACATCATTTGCAATTTACCTAACGTGTGGTAAACTTGTAGCTTGCCCTCTTGAATGGTGTAACCTGGAAACTACTACATTTACCTGGATGTATAAAATAACAACAGCACAAACTGACTATTGTGGAAACTGGAGAAAAGATCAAGTGAAAATGTTGTATCGTTCAGATTTTGTTTACATATCATTTGAGCTTTCAAGAGTACTATCTTTTATCCAAATATAATAACGTAGGAGTAACATCTTTACACCGATGCCACAGAGTACATCTTTACTACAAGAGATGCCACTTTATTACATTAATTTCTATCTACCTATCTGTTGAGCTGTGTACTGATGCGTTTTTCCTTTGTAGTTGGGTGTGAAATGCATATCCTGCTACATATGCCGTGCTCCTCCTTCCCTTTTGGCTCCGTATTAGTAATCTAAACAGTGATATGTTTGCTGTTTCACTTCCAGCCCCTGCAACAACTGCCCACAGAGAAGATTGTGAAGAAGCAAATTCCAGAAGAGCACATGATATTGATGACCACGTTTGATGGGCTGGTACAACGATGCCTTTTAGCTGCTGCTGACCCTGTATGTCACTGAACAATAATCCTATTACTGAAATAAGTAGATTACTACCCATATCTTGATTATAAAAATGGTATTCTTGTGTTTTTGTACATAATGAAGTGTGGGGTATTGTATGTATGTATGGGGACTGCAAACTGCTGGTACAATCGGTTAAATTACCATGGAAAATGGGTATGTGAGGAGGGGTTTAGATTATTCGGTACTTCTGTTGCTAAAATTTATTGTATTCGCTCCAATTATCCAGAGTTGAAAACCACTGAATTCCTATCACCCAGCTACGGGAAGGTTGGCTTTAAGTTACAAATGATGAAGAGATTAATCGGGATGTTACCTGGACTTGCAGGCTTGAATGATAGTGGGAGGTTGAACAAGCTGGGACTTTTTTCTTTGGAGCGTAGGAGGCTGAGGTGTGACCAAGATCATGAGGGGCATAGATAAAGTGGACGTTCAGAGTCCATTTCCCAAGCCAGAGGATTCTAAAACTAGAAGGCATAGGCTTGAGGTGAGCGGGGAGAGATTTAAGAGAGACCTCGGAGGCAACTTTTTTCATGCAGAGGATAGTCTGTATTTAAAATGAACGTCCAGAGGAAGCTATATACATGGATACAATTATGAATTTTAACGTGAACATTAAATGACCTGCCCTGAAACAATTGCAATTACAGGTAGACACAAAAAGCTAGAGTAACTCAACGGGTCAGGCAGCATCTCTGGAGAAAAGGAATAGGTGACATTTCAGGTCGAGACCATCTTACTGGGAGACTGAGAGTAAGGGGACGGGGAAATGAGAGATAGAAGGTACATAAAACAAATGAATGAAAGATATGCAGAAAACAATGATGAGAACAATGAAAACAAGGAAAGGTGAAGCCTATTGTTGTCTGTAGGGTAGGTGATAACAAGTTATACAGACACTGAAACTCAACAGGACGATTGTGAAGCTAGTACATCGACAAGGGTGGTGAAGAGTCGGAGAGAGAGAGAGAGAGGATGCAAGGGTGTTGTGTTCGTGGTCCTTTGTCAGTTGGGAAGTGTTTCAAGCAGAAACAAATTGTAACCAGAAACATCATATTTCAAGGCATCCGCTTCCGGCCAAGAAAAATTGAGAAATACTAAATCTGAACCATCAGCCCACTTAGCGTAGGTTTGCCCTAATGATATGTCCTATTGAAGGGTGGCCATCTGTGGTCCACTAATGCTCACTGCAAATTCTTGCAACTATGTAAATTGTAAGCCTTAAATCTCAGAAGTTCTCGGGTGTGAATCTTCCACACATTATTAATTTCAAATGTTTATGAAAAAGGAACTGGTGGGTTCCAACATTTTAGTAAGATGATTTGTAAATAAAGAAAATTGATGCGCTCATTTCAATGCAGCTCCCTGTCGGTGTGAATTGAGGCATTGCCTTTTTGGGTGGTATAGGTGCCCCATGACACATACTGGATTAACTGCTGAACAGTCTGACTCAAGATTGCAGCTTTATGCTTAATACGGATTATTTTGAGCAACCACACTGAACATTAGTGTTTCACTGGTGATTTTGTGCATCTGGATGATGATTTTATCAGACATAAATTCTGATTAGGATTTAATTGTGCTCAGCCAAATCAAATCAGATGTTTGTCATTACTTTTCTTTTAATGGAGAGGGGTCGGAACAAAGGGGAGTAACATAAGAGGCTGAACTTGATTGTTCTTGACCTATTGACGTTTATATACTGAGTATGTGACCAAGTAGTGGCCAGCTGTAGACCAAGTGTTCCTTTCATATTGAAGTGTTTACCCCCTTGACATTCTAGTTATTTTAAAACTTGTAATGGGGCAAACAAGTCATTGTTAGAGGATATATTCTTGGACATAACACTGATAATACACATGCTTTCACTTATTTTCAGCAGTCAGCTCCATTAATTTAACATTGAATCTACTGTTGGTACACTGTTTATTAACTGTACCAAAGTAAATGACTGCATTATTTTGAAGTCATGCGATGGCTTGAAGATAATCCGTTGTAACTGAACCAATATAATCAGAAATTCCTACTAGAAACTTAGCATCAGTGTAGGTTGCCTAGCTACCCCATACCGACATTGAGTTTAGATTGAACTGTGACAGTCACCAAACTTTGTCTGGTTTGATGCATTAGTCCGCTGCTCTGACCACCAAATATCAAAGCTGCCATCTTACAATGCATACCTTGTAGTTTACTTGGTTGCAGTAATAAGAGAAAAAAATGCCCAGTAATAAAAGAAAAAAAAATCCAACATGCCTCAAAAATGTAATTGCCTTTCTATCATAACAAATGCACAAAGCATTTCACCCAGAAGCCAAGCTGCCGGCAACTGATTTGCTATGCTTGTGGTTGCCTATTTTTCTCGAATTACATTGTCTTCACTGTACTTGGATCGTTGTCTTCACTCTTTTCATCACCTCTTGTATGTCTGAGCTGCTTTCTCACTCACTCGTTATGTCATTCACGTTTTCTACTCCATCCTTTCTTCCTCTTACAGTGAAATTGCTGTTTCAACAAATTGATCTCCTTGATGCCTTGCTTAAAGGCAGTTACTTCAGCATGCCAATCTGATTCTTTTACCACCAACAATATTCTACATCCAATGACATTGTCTCTTCTTATCTCCATTGGCATGAAACAATTGCAATTACAAGAACTGTCTCGCAAATGCTTCATTTTTTATTGTCATTCAGTGTGGCTACTTCCTCATGCAGGCAATTCTTCTATATTAGTTTCTCCACACACCATCGTCAAATACCTAAATCTCCAATCAAATATCATCAGCCATTTTCAGAATTATTATTTTTTAACTCCCATGTATATTTTCATACAGGGTCTTCGTTTTTCCAGCTAATTGTTAATTAAGATTAATTGCATCGTCTTCTACTCAGCAATTTATTTGCAGAAAATAGTTGGTTTGAATTCCTTGGAAAACTTGTCTTTCCTTGTTCCCACAGTCCTAAAACCGATAAAATGCAACATGAAATAGAAAAATACTTGAAGAACTTAACAGCTTTTGTGGAGACACGGAATTAACTTTTCAGGAGAGAGATCATTGATATGAAATGTCAACTGTTTCTTCCCTACACGTTCTGTTTGACCTGACTTTTCCAAGCAATTTCTGTTTTTATTTCAGATTTCCAACATCTTCAGTAATTTGCTTTTGGATCAATGTTAAAACCCGAAGCCTGCTTTCACTCAATCATTTCCTCCTTTGCCTTTTGTCTCCCCTGTTCTTTTCAGACTTGGTAATGGACTTCTTGCACCATACATGGCACCTTCGTTTCACACAATAAAATGCTTAACCCAATGTAGTAGTGTCACAAGGCAGTGCAAGTAATACCACAGAGGCTGTCCTGTAATCAAAAGAATCAATATATACCAAGGGAAAACGTGCATGAAAGAGGGCATTGTTGTGCACTTGTTTGCATGGAAGAGGCAAAATGTAAAAATGCATTATGCACAATCACGGCAAAGGTTTGAATAGACAAGACTGATGAACATTTACATTTCAAACCACATTAATTCAGTGAATTCTGAATTATTCCACAGCAGACGAAGAGGAAGCTCGATGATGCTGCAAAGCGACTGGATTACCTCTACGATAAGCTGAGAGAACAAACTGTAAGTGATAATAGTTTTAACATAAAGTAACATAAATTGTATTTGTTTCTGGAGAGATTCTATGGTGTGATAGGGCGTGGATTCACAATGATACATGGAATGCCATATTTTAAAGCAAATGAACAGCGAAGAAAGGCTTTTCCACAAATATTGCTGGACTGTTTAGATTGGTTATCCATATGTATGAGAAAGATGGAAATAGAAGAGGCTGGGAATAAATGTTTATCCTCTAGTTGCTCCTAGACAAGAGATTCTTTTGTTATGAAGTTATTCTGAAGTAGTTTTGAGATTAATTCTTGGTGGTGGCTAGGAATAGTTTTTGAAAGTGTAACCCAAGAGATTATTTACATTGTTTATTAATCACTCTGCAGTTCATAATGTGCTTTATAGAGCGCGATGGATTTGAAATTTTGATATAATGCCCCTGTCCCACTTAGGAAACCTGAACGGAACCTCTGGAGACTTTGTGCCCCACCCAAGGTTTCCATGTGGTTTCCGGAGGTTTTTGTCAGTCTCCCTACCTGCTTCCACTACCTGCAACCTCCGGGAACCGCACAGAAACCTTGGGTGGGGCGCAAAGTCTCCAGAGGTTTCCGTTCAGGTTTCCTAAGTGGGATAGGGGCATATAGATAGCTGACTGCAAATGACAGGAGGTGGAATAATGATTGCAATTAGTTCAGCAGGCAAACAACGTTTGCTGAAAATAAACTTCTTCACAGTTACTGCCCATTCTTCTGAGTGTTTTCCAGGCATTTATATTTTAGATATTCAGCACCTGCGGGATTTTATTCTTTACAAACATTATCTTGCTGTCCTTTCATACTTGCAAGCAAGTTAGGAGAACGTTATCAGGCTTCTGAGAAATTATTGATCCTCAACATATAACTGCCTGTAATTAAACTGAATAACCAACCAGAAGGGATATCTGATATTGGAAATCTTATGTGAAATTGGCTTGTGTAGGATCAAGAATTAGACAATGGTATAGAAAACCCTGGTCAGAATCTGCTTGATCTTTATTCACTGAAAAATTATTGCCAACCACTATTTTATTTTTCTTCTAATCTTGACATTTATCTTATTGTAGAGGAAAGAAAGGTCTGTTTATGCCTCACAAGAGTCGTTAATGGAAAATCTAGACGAGAAAGTAAATGCAGATAACTCAACCTGTCTCCTTTCACTAGTGGTAGCAGTTTCATTTTGAACTGTGATTTTCTTTGGCTATTTAGCTCCCATTCTCACCTCTCAAATCTATTGGTCCTGAGTTTTGTGGCTATTTAGAAATTGTTCGGTGCATCTCAAGCAAATGACAATATGGGCAATAAATGTCAGCGGCAGTTCAGTCATAGAAGAATCCCTGTCAAACCCAATCCTGTAATTCCCAACACACATTTATTAGCAGTGAGTGGATGAGTAGGTGGTGAGGACACCAGCTACCTGACAGGAACACCACCCGGACCTCTATCCACCAATCTCCCGTACCACAGCAGTAGGTATCATCACTATTTTGCTAATGCAGAATAGATCAAAAACGGAGCACACTGAAGGAACTAATCAAATCATAACAGTCTGAATATTTTTGGTGTTCCACGCTATTTTTTCATTTATTCTTTGGTGTTCTCATGTATATGTGAAAGCACATGAAAGTGTTCATAACAAAATTAGTCACTACAACGGTCATGTTATGCTTAAGAGCTTGTATTAGTTTAAAAAAAATTACGATCTGTGACCAGTTAGGTAGACATTAAATTGAAGATTAATAAACTACGAGGTGAAGAACCAGGTAGATTTAAAAACACACCACTTAGAGGGTTTATATTTGAGGTTCCATTGTATATTTCCACTAAATGTTCTAAATCTGGAATCTGAAGCTCATTAAAAGTTTGTCTTTGTCCAGTTTAGTTGAGGCCAGTCAATGCTTCAGTTTGTGTTCAAGGTGTGTGTGTGTGTGTGTGAAATATACAGCAAAAGTGTATGTGCTATAATACTATTCTCAAGGGCGTTGCTAATATTTTTGTTTCCTACTCTGCAGCTCTCTCCACACATTTTAAGTGGGCTACATGAAATTGTGCGGAATGTCGTGGTGTGCAATTACCAGCAAGCGTTGGCTGTTCACACTCACGTTGTGAGTAGCAGCAACTTCAGCGAGATCTCTGCATTCATGCCCGTTCTAAAAGTTGTTGTGACAATCGCCAACAAGCTCAACATCTGAGAAAGCTGCCAATCGCAGGATTTCACATTTGAGGATAAGGATACTTGGATTTTTGAATTGTTTACTTTTTCTTCAGTGTTTTGATTCGTTGAATATGAAGAGTGTTAACGTTTGCGATATTTAGCGAAGCCTATCTTTGAAAGTTCCGCTTTTCTGTGAAATGCATCACACAAGTAGTGCATTACTTCTAAATGCACTGAACTGGGTTGAATCTGGTTCATTCCTAACATTAAAAACTGAAGAAAACCTAATCAACACCCATTGGCAGGGTCCAGACAACAAGCTTCTGGTTTGTACTCGCCTTGTGTTACTTCTTTCCTGAAGGTCAATTAGGCAGTCGCAATGTATTTGTATAGCCTTTGTGTTAAGGTTCACCATTGTTCTCTGCGGCCACTGATATCCCACAAATAGCTAGAATATGTCTCATAGCTACGCTGTATTTGGTTAAATATTGCTCTTGTACCCTAAATAGGAACGACTAACTTGGAAATAGAACTGTCAAATAAATTGGCTTCATCCACAAATCCTACAATGATTCCATCAGCCATATCGATAATGGGAAATAGGATAAGCTGCCTCTCAAACTCTCAAAGGAGGACACGACTAGGTCAAAACGGGACAATTCACCTTGGAGATAGGTTAACATAGAAGACAAATGTATAAGCTTTATATTTAATCTGGAAAAGCTTTGGGCAAAATACAATGACGCTTTTTAAAAAAACCCAAAAAGCATTATCTTTTTGTATTCTGTAAAATTTATACTAAATTGTGGGTTTACTTCAGCTGATAGGTTGGTACTATTGCCACATCGTGCTGGTACACCTCAGCCTCACTGTTGTCATGATGGTGATTTTGGAATGTCTAATTTCAGGGATCATTGTGCTATTGTTAATGCAGATATTTGGCTGTCAGCTTTAATTATGGAATCCTAGAAAATGGCACGACGGTGATAAACAGAGTCTTTTTAAGAAAATGCATACTCTGAAGAATATTTTACAAATGCCAGGACATCATGAGGTCAAATTCTTTGCACTCCTGATTGGCAACATGCATTGAGGGATTGGACTCTGTTGCCTATTGCCATCCTCATTTGACCTCAAGGAATTCAACAATAGACAAAATAGCCGTCATTTAGGCATGTGAAAACATTCTGGTTATTTCTGTGACAACAGTGTAAGCAGCTTTTTTTAGATTGCACAAAATCCAGTTACTGTGTCTCAAATGCGTAAATGCTGCCTTTCCGCACAAATATTTATGACATTGCCACAATAGCATATTTTTTCATTCAATATTGTGAATATGGAAAAAATAAAGTTTTTTTTTCCAATTGAAAACCTGAATTGAAATTTGTAGTGTTTATAGAGGAGTACCTGCTATTCACTCATGTACACATCTTTTATCTTAGTATTGGTACTGTGTGCAGTTCTGGTCACCACACTATGGGAAGGATGGGATTGCACAGCAGAGGGTGCAGCGGAGATTCATCAAGGTGTTGCCTGAGATGGGAAATTTCAATTATGAGGAGAGTTTGGGTCGGCTAGCTTGACTTTCCATGGAGTGGAGGAGATTGAGTGGTGACCTGATAGAGACACATAGAATCATGAGGGGGATCGATAGGGCAGATAGTACAATTTTTAACATGCAGATCACAGATGGAATGTTGAATGCACTACCTGAAGTGGTGGTGAGGCAGATAATCTCACTAAATCTAAGCATTTAGACAAGTACATGAATTGCCACGGCTATGGATCAAATGTGGCGAAATAAGATTAGTAAAGAACAGTACAATGATCTGCAAGGACATTGTAGGCCAAGGGGTCTGTTGCTGTGCTCTATGCCTCCATGACTACATGCAAGCTAGAATAACAGCATCTCACATTCCAAAAGGGTAGTCTTCAACCCGAAGGCATGAACATTGAATTCTCCAATTGCAGGTAATCTTCTACTTCTCCATCCCTTTCTCTCTCCTGACCTACCCGCGTCCTCTCACACATACACACCTATCGTTTCACCCCCACCCACTTATCCAACTTCTTTCCTCTCCCACACCCATTCCACCTTGCATCACACACAAACCCTTCCCGCAGGTTCTCCTCCCCGCACCGTTCCCATCTGCCCACCCAAACTCCCTTATTTGGTTCCACGCTTCATCTTTCTGTCTTACCAGATTCGATCATCTGCAGCCCTTTGTTGCCTCCACCTTGCAGCCTATGAAACTATTTCCACCCTTCCTTCCTCCTCCATCTTCCAATCAGCCTCTCCTCACTTGGATTCACCTATTGCTTGCCAGCTTTGACCTACCTTCTCCTCATCCTTTGTACTGGCTATCTCCTCTCTTTCATGATGAAGGGACCTGACCTGCAATGCCAACCTTTCATCTCTCTCCACAGATGCTGCCTGACCCACCGAGTTCCTCCAAAAGTTTCGTTGTTGCACCAGATTCCAACATTTGCAGCTTCTTAGGTCTCTAAAAGTAGAAATACATTAAGATATGATGGAAAACGCACTAATTGCCACAGAAGATTGCACGAGAAAATAACAGGGTGAGAAATTGGAGAACTGCAAACTAATGGGAAGGAGGTGAACGGATATGGGAAGAGATAGAGTAAATATGATTACACCCATTTGGCGAAATACACTGACAGAATGTTTATGTAAATTGCTGTGTAAATTGTGTTTCTCGATTTGTATTGGTACAGTATGATCACACTGCAACTTGTATCAGAGTGGTCTGAAGAAGGGTCTCGACCCAAAATGTCCCCTATCCATGTTCTCCAGAGATGCTGCTTGATCCACTGAGTTACTGCAGCATTTTGTCTTTTTTGGAAAATATTTTACATTAAAAAAATACACAATTTTAATTGCTCTATATTTATCGAGAGCAATATATAATGCCAAAGCAAAAATACTTTAATGTCCAATACATTTTAAAGATGTTTGTGTTTAAAAATCCAAAACCATATCTACAATCTAGGGTACACAAAAATGCTGGAGAAACTCAGCGGGTGCAGCAGCATCTATGGAGCAAAGGAAATAGGCGACGTTTCGGACCGAAACCCTTCTTCAGACAATCTAGGAATTGAACCATAACATCTGCAGCCCAGAACAAAAAACTGAGTTAGACCATCATTCAATATGAGCATGGGTGATCTGTCCCAAGCCTCCACTCCTCTTCTGTGTTAGTTCCCCATTGCCTTCAATGTTCCTGACGTTTCAAAAATCATCCAGCTCCCTTTTAAATACTTCTAATGATCCAGCCCCCACAACACTCATAAATGTGGAAAATTACAGGCACACACCACTGTATAAAGTCCTATACCCCTCAAATTTAAATGATTGGCTCCTTATCTTATAATTATGTCCAGTAATTCCACATTCTCCCATCAGTGAAAAATATCTCAGCATCTACACTGTTGTGACTCTAGCATCCTGTATATTTCAATAGGTCATTCTCCAAACTCCAAACAGAATACAGACTCGCCTGTCTTGGTGGGACTGTTCTCTCATCCCAAGAATTAGACTTCTAAATCTTCTCTGGTCTGCCACCAATGCTACTATAACCTTTGTTTAAGAAGGAACTACAGATGCTGGAAAATCGAAAGTACACAAAAATGCTGGAGAAACTCAGCGGGTGCAGCAGCATCTATGGAGCGAAGGAAATAGGCAACGTTTCTGCCCTAAATGGTGAGAAAATGGTGAATTACCTGGGGAAGTTTATCCCCGACCTCAGCGAACTGAGTGCGCCCCTGAGGGAGCTCATCAAAAAGGACACTGCCTGGGCTTGGTTCCCACAACACCAACGCGCCTTTGACGTCCTGAAGTCCGATTGGTCAGTACCCCCAGACTCAAGTTCTGGTCTCCAAGTGGAGGCGTGGGTTCGAATCCCACTTCTGACACCATGTAAAGAAGTCTCAACAACACATTGTCTTAACTGTAGCTTTTATTAACTGTTCACATAATTGCTATACTAGCTGTACGTGGTCTGTCACCAGAGCTAGAGAGAGAGACACCAGGGAGGGAACACGCAATTATACACCTAATAAGGGGAGTGGTTAAGGGTGGTGAGGTCACTATGTTAAAGGCACATGCACTAGCCATCTACACTATATCCTTTCTTAGATAAGGGAACACATAACAATGCCAACACCCTGTACTTTTCCAACAAAACTTCCCTATTGCGAAACTCCAATTCTTTTGCATAAAAGCCAAAATGTTATTTACCTTCTTTAACTACCTGCTCTATCTGCATGCTAATCTTTGGGTGATTCATGCACAAGAACAAGGAGATCCCTCTGAACTTCACTCCCTTGCTGCCTCTTGTCATTTACATCAATCTGCCTTTTGATTCCTCCCACTCAAGTTCACGATCTTGTACATTGTTGCCTTAAATGCTATTTGAGGTAGTGTGTACAGTTTTGGTCACTCTGCTGGAGGAAAGGTGCAATTGAACTGAAAGGGTGCAAGCAAGATTTACGAGACATTACTTAGACACACAATGCTGGAATAACTCAGCGGGACAAGCAGTGTCTCTGGAGAGAAGGAATGGGTGACGTTTCGGGTGGCGACCCTTCTTCAGACAGGGTTTGAGCTATAAAGAGAGGCTGGATTGGCTATGAGGGGTGTACTTCAAGAGGTTTATAACATTGAGGCGTGTCGATAAGATGAATAGCTACGGTCGTTTCCCTAGGGTAGGGAAGCCTAAAACTAGGACACAGATTTAAGGTGAAAGGGAAAGACGTTAACCTCCCATCCCATTCCCACCCTGACCTTTCTGTCCTGGGCCTCCTCCGTTACCTGACTGGGGCCACGGGCAAACTGGAGGAACAGCACCTCATATTCTGCTTGGGTAGCTTACAACCCAATGAAATGAGCGTCAGATTCACCAATTTCAGGTAACCTTTAACTGACGCCCTCTAGCTTCACAATCCACTGTCTCACCGCTTCTGTTCTTATCTCTGGCCTTTGACCTAACCACCTGCCCATGAGCTACCACCCACCCCCCTCTCGTCTATGTCGACCAAGAACCTGCCATGCTTTATCCTGCCTCTCCGGCGTTCTCATCTCCCGCTCAGCCACAATCAGTCAGAAGGGTCTCGATCCGAAATATCACCTGTCAGTGTTCTCAAGAGATGACGCCTGACCGACCTGCCGAGTTACTCCTGGACTTTGTATCCCTTTGCCTCCACGATGCTGCTCGACCTCTCCAACAATGTATTTGGGTTTTTTCCCCTTTGAATCTATGAAGCCTAGCCCCTGGTTCGACGAAGAATCATTTCAAATAATATTAAAGGCATTATATAAAAACTTTTGGGGTTTTTTTTGTGCGTCAATAGTCCAAACGATCCAAGAACAAAATAACCCACTTAAAATTTCTTCTCCATTTTTGGAACTGTGGACAAAATGTATCCTGAGAGAGGAGAATGGAACTTTAATCCACGATTGAGATAACATCACGTCCCTTCAGTAGGGTTTAGTGATCGTGTGTGTTTTTGAGGTTGTTTGCAAGCATTTGTTGATAAAGCCACTTGTTCTGGTATAATACTTGCACTAACTTCTATTCAGCGAACAGTGTGAGACTATGCAAATACTTTCCCCCAAGTCCTTTCAAGCGGGCAGCTCATTGAAAGAAAGAGGAGATTACATTGTTCAGCAGCTGCGGATTTGGACGCTGATTTAAGTCGTGAGTCATTGTCACGTCAATAAAGGGAGCCTTGATGAGTGAAAGAGCAATGAGCAGTGCAAGAAATGTGCACGGTACTCTTGCGCCAGACACATTTTCCCAAACTTTAAGGGGAGATCTGAGCTAGCGTGAAAAAGGGATTTGCATGCCAAATGAAGCAAGCCAGGGGGATACGTCCTGCCTGCTTGCTTGGTGTTTAAATCCTCGCAAAAGTTAATTAAACCTGCATTATACAGTAAAGCAACTTGAAATCGCGCTAATGTTGAGGTATTCCATGGAGATTAAGGGTCATACAATGGGAATATAATTTACATGGTAAATGCTAATATGACCAATTAGAATGAAGGCTTGGAGCCTAGATGTGGCCAGCGGGAGCGATTCGAGTTAAACTCTAAACTTTTTAAACATGTATGTGTTTACGTTATTTTGTATTACACATGTTGACATTATTCTCATTCTCAAACTGTTGGATGCAATCCTTTCGAGAGAAGTCTTGTAAAATGTGCGGGTGAAACATTTGTCACCGTCCCATTAGGACCATTTTCCATTGACGCGAGCATCTCGATGGACGCCAGCTGAACCGTAATGTATCAAAAATATTCCTCATATTCTGCTTGGGTAGCTTACAACCCATATGTTAATTGGAATATTGGAAATTCCAACAGGGAAGCCAAGTTTGAGGAAGGACCCCGAGTCGAAACGTCGCCTGTCCATGTTCTCCAGAGATGTTGCCAGGCCCGCTGAGTCATTTCAACACTTTGTGTACATTTCAACACATATTTAGACAATCTAAGTTCACTGTTCTCTGTGCTGGCTTCGAATGGGCCCAGTCATTCTTGCTTGGAGATTCAGCGCCTTAAAACTTGAGATCGTTCTTTGTGATGAGATGCATCGAGGCTTGATGTTTCACTGTCTCAGACGCCCGGCGACTTTGTGTAGTCCAATTACTATCCTCTGTCTTTTTACATATCTTTCATTAATTTGTTCTATGAACCTGTTCATATCTGTCGGTTCCCGCTCCCCTGACTCTCAGTCTGAAGAAAGGTCTCGACTCGAAACGTTCCTTCTCTCCAGAGATGCTGCCAGTCCCGCTGAGTTACTCCAGCATTTTGTGTCTATATCTCCAATCCTCCAAAGTTTATTTGCACAGTTAAATCCATGCTTTCTGGGTACAATTTCTGTGACCGGAGACTTCACCAAGCACGGAGTCTCGCCCCTTCATTGAACGGGTGACTGTGCACCGCCCGCCCGCTTCATTGGTTTCCAATTGAATGTTTGCTTCGCTGAAGGATCGGTCTTGTGGGCCGTTAATAAAACGAATTGCAATTGCTTTGCATTACTGGGGTAAAGGCTTGAGAAACTTGTTTGTGGAACTTAAGCAAAACATCCATGTTTCTGTGAAATCCCTTCAACAAGAAAATATATAATTTCAAATCAACCTATCGTTGAGGGGAGCTCTCTATTTTATACGATTATCGCCTTATATAATATCATGAGGGTGTTATGTCGGCCTGGGCTCGAATGTAAAACAGACGCGGTGTCACTCTAAGGTTAAGAAGTGTCTTGAGAAACCAGCTGTTCCTCACTTGAACCACTTTGTTTATTTTCTTAGCTCTGTCTGCTCTTGCTTTTCGGAGCTGAAGGAGAACTGTCTTTGCCCTTGGTGAAGTTTACAATGAACCAGAAGGTTTCCCGTCAACCCAATCTCTCCTGCAGTAACTGCCAACGCGACAGATGAACCAGACGTACATTGGAGATCAATGAGAGGAAGCAGCAGCCTCGCAGAAATCGGGTTGGGTAGAAACGGCAATTCGAATGAACCCGAGGCTTCGCCAATCCATGCCCTCGAGGCAGAGATGCCGGCCTGACCCGCTGAATAACACCAGCACTTCCTCCCAAATGTGTCCGACGGAAGGACAGTGGAAGCAGATTCAATTTAAACTTTTTAAAAGAGAATTGTGTCGGTACTGGAAGATAAAGACATGGCCATGGGAAACGAGGAAGAGTGTGATTTTTCACAACTGGCACAGGATGACGGACTGGAAAACCTTCATTAAGCTTTCTGATTTTATGATTTTATATTGAGGAATACAAACACACACACACACACACATACACAGACACAAAAAGCTGGAGTAACTCAGCGGGACAGACAGCATCTCTGAAGAAAAGGAATGGGTGACGTTTCGGGTCGAGACCCACGTCGCCCTTCCTTCTCTCTAGAGACGCTGCCTGTCCCGCTGAGTTACTCCAGCTTTTTGTGTCTATCTTCGGTTTAAACCAGAATCTGCAGTTCCTTCACATACATACATACATACATACATACAATACCGTTTATAGTAATTTGAACCTCAAATGAATTTCAAACGGAATTTGGTTTCTGCAATCATCATACAAGAAAAGAACCAAGACACACACCAACACAGTTTACACACACATCCATCACAGCGAATCTCCTTCTCACTGTGATGGAAGGCAAAGTCTTGCCTCACCCCAGTTCTCCATTCTTCTCCATTCTACACACATACATACATACATACATACAATTAGATCCATGCTCTCTGGGCACAATTTCTGTGACGGGGGCGTCACCAAGCATCAGAAACGAAGTCTTGCCCCTTCATTGTGCACCGGGCACACAAACACACACACACACACACGCGCGCGTTCATATGTAGTGTGCAGGTTGCACTAATATCTTTTTTTTTTGCATTGCCTTGTATAATGTGTGCATGATATACTGTATGTATGATGTAAGTTATGCGTGTTGTTTGAGCTGTATGCCTAAGATGCTGGTGCAAATAAGATTTCATTATACCTGTACGGCACCGTGCTTGTACAAATGGCAATAGACTCGACGTATTTACACACAGAGATTTGATGTGTGGGTTGTTCTCCGTTGCTGTTTTAACTGCGAGCAGAAATATTTGCTGTAAGATCCACATTAATAGGTGACTCGTAGCTTTCGGGAAAGTGTTTTGTGAAGCCGGAGACACACATCAAAAACGTGCAGTTTTTTTAGGACAACCCTTAGGACAATCTTGCATGTTAATTTCAAGTTAATTTAGAGGAAAAAAACTGGCGTTTGAAAGAGAGCCTGTTTGTGGTTGATGCAGAATTGAAAACATTACATTCTTAGCCTGCAGACCTGCACGTTTTTCAGAACACCGGAGCACCCGGAGGAAATGCAATGCAAATCACAGTGCAAATGCGAAACGTGCAAACTCCGCATAGTCAGCACCCGTAGTCAGGATTGAACCCGGGGCTCAGGCGCTGTAAAGGCAGCAACACTCCCGCTGCGCCATTGTGCTACTCGGGGTGAGTTAGTGCTGGGGCGAGTTTATGCTTCACCCGTTTTGCTCTCTGCTCCCTCCGGTAAGACCTTGGGGAATAAGGCTCTAATCCCATCTCCTGGACCAACTGATGAACAGTCACGAGGACAGAACAAACGGCGGGGAACAACGCTATGACTGATATGGAAAACTCTCCAAAAACGGAAGCTTGCCGTTTTATCGCCCGTATCTTCCAATTGATGCTTTTTTAGACATTTCGCTGGTGACGTCCTGTATTAAAATGTCATAACCATACAAACGGAGAAAGGGGATCTATTCTAAACTAACGAGGAATAATTCCTCAAATTTTGCAATTGTAGTTACATAAATCCCGTCATACTGACATCTGACACATGTTTTAATCTAACGATAAGAAAAATACATATTTTATTATTGGGACATGTAAATTTTAAAGAAATTTCAATTTACACGCGTTTACAGTATACGGTGAGAATTTACATGTTGACAGTGTAATGTTACAGCTGTACATATAACTGTGCACAGAAATCTGCATGGTTGTCTTTATAGATGATATTTAAACACCATTAATCGCGCGCGCGTGTGCGTGTGCGTGTGTGTTGAATGTCTATATAACATGTCTATATAAGTATTATTTTGGTAGAGGATGGATAAGATAGCCAGAATTTAAGAACACGAATTACTAGTATTTCTTATTACTGAGTTATCTTAGCTCGTTCAAACAAGACTATGTCATGTTTATATTAATGGCATCAAATCACATTTGTTAATGGTTAATTTAAGCCTTTACGGATAACTAAAGGACAGACAGGATTGACATTAATAGTCGATGTTTCTATGTCCTGAATTCGATTCGTGTGGTTTTGAAGGAAATGCACACAGGTTTAAGCAAACAATTAAAAAATGAAATATTTCTACTTAGGGCATAAAGAGAATCGTCAATAAAGATGAGTAAAATGTCGGGAACATCGGCGCGGTTTCTCTCGCCGTCTTTGTACCACAGAATGGTGAACAAGTAGAAATAACCGCGGCGGGGCATCATGTATCACTCTTCCAAAAGAAGACAAAAGATCTACATTTTCTTTAATTACAAACTGCACATTTTCTACATTTAATCCAATCCAAAGCTGAGAATTAACTAAATTTCAGAGCATCAAACCGGTGCAATAAATTAACGGAGTACAAAGTGCTTCGTGTTCCTGTGTATAACACAATTAAATCGTCCTTTTTCCGTCAAGCTGGAAGAACCTCGGCTTATTAATGTTAGCAAAAGAGGTTTAACTTGCAGTGTAGTCCTTGTGCCATTTGGACAGAGTCAGCGGATCAATACTGGGTTATTCCTTCCCATCTCTTCGGAGCAAAAACAAAGCACACATAAAAATCATCTGGGAGCCCTCAACAAAAAAACCCATCATGTTTTAGTTGTAACAATTCCAAAGTTAATATCGAATGATTAGGATTTCCGAATCTTGTAAGTAACGTGAAACTTTAGTCATGTGCCTGTGCTACAAGCTTCTGGTGCTTGTTCGAGTTTCAGCTGAGCCGCTCAGGAAGATGCAGCATTTTTCACTGCGGTAAAGGGAGGAGAAGATGAGAGTTTGGTGACAAACTCGGCTGGTGTGTTATTCAACGAAATAAAAGCTGGAAGTTCATTTCAACCAGAAATCCCTCCCACTAGCCCAGAAAAACCAGGGTGAATATTATTTATACAGCAGGTGTAAGTAATGCTTTCTCCCTACACACAACCTCCACGTGAGATAAACATTTATTAGGTAGGAAGTATGGTTACAGGACTACTGGGCAAGACTGTTTGACAGACTGGTCAACATGGATTTAATTGAATTTCTGAACAGGCTGGAGGGGCAGCAAGGCACTTTCCTTTTCACATAATCCATTTGAGTTGGTATTTTAAAAAACAGAATTCAATTTGTGTTTCAAATCTCATTTAAGACACAGTTGGACAGGAACATGGATAGGATAGGTTTGGAGGGATATGGACCAAACGCGGACAGGTGGGACTAGTGTACTTGGGTCACGTTGACCGGTGTGAGCAAGTTGGGCTGAAGGGCCTGTTTCCAGGCTGTATCATTCTCACTCGATCTTGTTTTGTTTCTTCACTTAGTGCCATCACTTCCACAGTCACTCCCCAATTATTTCACCCTACAAACAGCTAACAACAGCCTGTTTCCTTAATCATCGTTACTTTTTTGCACATCTTTCATTCATTGTTCTTTATCTCTATACATCACTGTCTATATCTCTCGTTTCCCTTATCCCTAACCAGACTGAAGAAGAGTCTCGACCTGAAACGTCGCCCATTCCTTCTCTCCAGAGATGCTGCCTGTCCCGCTGAGTTACTCCAGTTGTTTGTGTCTATCCACAATTTTTTTGACCTAGTTTAGCTTTGGACAATAAAACACAAATTTTAAAATTACTTAAAATTTCCAGAATTTCTGACTGTATATATTGCAGTTTTGATCCTGGAAATACAACTCCAAAATCCGTGTTTCAATGCATCCGTTAATCAGAACATTGGTAGAACTATGACAACAGAAATGATTCACTGTGGGGTTACAGGGTGGGAACTAAACTCACTCCCTCGTTAATATATTTGACTTATTTTTTCTCATGAGCTTTTCTAGGAGGATGTTTAGGGGCAACGCAAAGTTTAGGGGCAACATGAGGGGGAACTTCTTTAGAGAGTGGTAGCTGCGTGGAATGAGCTTCCAGTGGAAGTGGTGGAGGCAGGTTCGTTTTTCTCATTTAAAAATAAATTGGATAGGTATATGGATGGGAAAGGAATGGAGGGTTATGGTCTGAGTGTAGGTAGATGGGACTAGGTGAGAGTAAGTGTTCGGCACGGACGAGAAGGGCCGAGATGGCCTGTTTCCGTGCTGTAATTGTTATATGGTTATATGGTTATATCAAGGCTCATAAAATATACTCAGGTATTTTCTGCGGCGAGTTTGTGAGCCTTCGCACGTGCCAGAAGGGAAGAAATTGATGATATATGATTGAACAGACATGTTGTCCACATTCACCACCCTTGGCCACTAATCACGTTGTTACATCGCAAGAGTGATTGCACTTCTAAAATACATGACTGGTTGTCAAACATTTGGGCCATGTTGAGATTGTGAAAGATGGTTTTGACAAATGGGTTTCATATTTTTAGTCGGAAATAAGGTAAGACAAGGGATAAAACTCTGGAGAGAGAACGAAAAGTGTAAAAAAAAATGAGGACAACAAACATATTAATATTATAAAAAGATACATGGTAGATCTAAATGGCAGCATTTGAAGGATAATTGGTCCAAAGGCCACTACTGGCACATGTTTGACTGTACCCAGAAATGCAGCCTAATGGCACACCACATCACCAGTAATTGCACTGTTGTACTTACAGCTTGTTGTTCTCTTAATTGCTTAATATTTTGCAAAACATCAAAAAATGGAACAATGCTCTATGACTGAAAGAAACTGGTGCGTCTTCTTAAAGGAGCGCAGTGCTTCTTTTTACATCTACTTACTGCTTTGCTAACGCTGGCCAATTTGAGACCAGAGAGTGTAGTCACTTTATTTAATTGCCATTTTTTAATGGTCTTTGTTATTGTCAGTCAGAAGGACATTCCAATGGATGACCTTACTGCCGCCTGGCGGGTCGCGCACCCTTTCTTTTTGAGGCACTCTCGTTCCTGGATTTCTTGTCCTTCTTCACACAGAAATATTTGGTGATGGTTTTCCGGCACTGTTCACACTTCACCGCACAGCACCAGTGGAATTTGCAATTGCAACTGCTCATCATCTGCGCTCGTCTCTCCCCCACCGCCAGCCCGCAATCCCCACACAGCCTCTTGCAGCTCCGCTTCTCCCACTTGCTCAGGTGCTTGCCCTTCTTGATGCATTCCCTTCCTTCCGTCCCCTGGAGGCCGAGGGTCTTGTTTTCCAGGCAATAATCCGGGGAATCCTCCAGGTGAACCAGCTCCTTCTTGGAAATGGCACTGAACGTTTCAGCGATGGCGCCTCTGCTGGCAGCACTGTTGCCTGCCCCTTTAAGGAGGTCAACTTTCAAGGCTTTGTGATACTTTTCCTTCAGGTAATTCCCCACCTCGCGGAATTCAGGAAGCTGAAGCCAGCAGGTCTGTGTTGTGCAACTCCCAGACACGCCGTGGCACTTACAGGTCTGCTTCATCGTGCCTTTAACAGCCTGAAGAACAAAGATTTAACAATGCCCGTTTAGTCAGCAAATATAAAAACACAGCTCGGGCACCGCAGGAATTAAGTCACAACTTGCATTTATCATGACATTAAAACACCCATCATGACTTCAGGATTCTCCATGCGTTTTCCAACCTTTGAAGTGCCTTTGAAATGCAATAATTGTTGTACCATGACAGCCATCCTCCACGTCACATAGTCGCACAAATCGGTTCTATTCATTGTGAAGGAAGGATAAAATTGAACCTAGGTATTGGGGAAAAAACTCACCTGGTCTGCCCACGGTGTCTAAAGATCTTTTCTCGCTCCATTAGATGATAGAAGGACCTTGGTGTAATGTCACATTTTAAAGTTATCACTTAGACGGTGCAACACTCCATCTACATAATTATACTGCATTGTCTGCAGTGAGACTTGAGTTGTCCAACCTTTGCTTGAGATACGAAAGTGCATTTATGACATATCAAATATTAAAGTAGGTATATCCCTTTTATCTTATTTGTCTTGCTTATATCTTTTGTTCTCTATTTTTCTTCTTTTTTTTCTTTCTTTGATCTTTCTATCTCTTCTTCATGTTTTACGTTTTTAAGGTGTCTCTTTTGATCACTCTTCCACGCACTTACTATCCTATCTAACTCTACTTTCCTTCTTTTTAAGGTTTAAAATAAGAAGTGGTACAGGAAATGTATTATATTATTTTTGGCTTATATCGCTGTAATGTACATTACTTCTAATAAATAAGATATTTAAAATATATATATATTATATTATATATAAAACAGTGGCGTACTGTACATTGTACATGTTAGTGATTCATTGATAATTTGAACTTTCCAAAACAATGTCTTATAATTGGAGATTCAAAAGATGCTGGAATCTTTCTTGATTAGTACGGGTGTCAGGGGTCATGGAGAGAACGCAGGAGAATTGGGTTAGGAGGGAGAGATAGATCAGACATGTTGAATGGCGGAGTAGACTAGATGGGCCGAATGGCCTATTTCTGCTCCTATCACATGACCTTATCGCCTTGAGCAAAAAAACAAACCACTGGCGCATCTCAGTGGCTCCGGCAGCATCTGTGGAGGGAATGAACAAACCATGTTTCTGGTAGGGACCCTTCATAAGGATCATTGTTTTGTATTGTATTGTATTCAAATTTATTGTCATTGTCTCAATTAGAAACAACGAAATGAATTTCCCTTTACAGTCAGTATCATAAAAAATAAATAAATAATAAATATTAAAACATATTTTTTTTTAAAAATAGAAATTTAAAAAAAAGCACAAACACAGAAATTCCACAGTGGCACCAAGGTGAGGAAGGCACCATTGTCCAGCCAGCCTCCTCTCCGATCTTCCCACATTCCCGCTTCAACATATTGTATATAATACTTTGAATAATTCTGAGGATGCAGCTGGGAAGGTGGGTAGCAAGAAAGAACGAATGTATATGTAGATATTCAAAAGGTCATTGATAAAATGTCAGGTGAAATGATGTTCAACAAAAGATCATGAACGGGCTGGAAAGGGATTGGAAAGGGGAAATTAGGTTAAATATAGTAGGCATATTTTGAGGGACACAAGATGCTGGAATCTTGAGCAAAACACGAAGTGCCGGAGTAGCTGAGTGGATGAGGCAGCTTCTGTGGAGGAAATGGACAGAGGATGTTTTGGGACAGGACCTATCTTCGGATTGATGGGACTTTGGGGCAAGACAAGATCAGGCAAACTAGACGTCAATGTGAGGGCGCTGGCCTGATGCGTAAAAATGTGGGGACCCACTTACTCAGTGAGCACCAGTTGATTTAGATATAATGTGTCGGTGATGTATACCATGTCTTCATTTAGGTAACAACATTCTGTATCTTCTATCTACAATTGTTGTCGTTTCTCAGTCTTAGTAATCCCGTGACACTTAGGAGAAATGTTACAAACATATGCCTGGAAGAAAATGGAAAGAATTGCTTCTCGGAGTCGTTCTCAGTGCGGCCTAGTGGCGCAGCGGTAGTGTTGCTGCCCTACAGCACCAGAGACTTGGCTTCGAACCTGACTACGGGTGTTGGCGGTACGTTTTTTGTACGTTGACAAAAGTGCTGGAGAAACTCAGCGGGTGCAGCAGCATCTATGGAGCGAAGGAAATAGGCAACGTTTCGTCCCGAAACGTTGCCTATTTCCTTCGCTCCATAGATGCTGCTGCACCCGCTGAGTTTCTCCAGCACTTGTATCTACCTTCGATTTTCCAGCATCCGCAGTTCCTTCTTAAACACGTTTTTTGTACTTTTCCTTGCGACCGCGTGGGTTTTCTCCGGGTGCTCCGGTCACAAAGACGTGCAATTAACGCGCTAGCTTCTCTAGAATTGTCCCTGGTGTGTAGGATAGTGCACGGAGTGATCGCTGGTCGGCACGGGCTCGGTGGGCCGAAGGGCCTGTTTCCACGTCGTATCTCTAAAGTCTCAAAATCGTTGCTGGTTCAGACAGGAAATGTGTTTAGTTCCAGGGAACTAAGGATATGGACCCTGTGCAAGCAGAGTAGATGAGTTAATCTTGGCATCATGCTCAGTACAGCACAGGATCAGGCCCTTCGGCATTGTGGGCCGAAGGGCCTGATCCTGTGCTGTACTATCCGTGTTCTCCTGAGATGCTGCCTGATCTCTGGTTACTCCAGCATAGACTAGCATAAATTCATACATTCTAGGAGCAGAATTAGTCCATCAAGTCTACTCCGCCATTCAATCGTGGCTGATCTATCTTTCCCCCTCAACCCCATTCTCCTGCCCTCTCCCCATACCCCCTCTCACCCAACATAGTCTCAAAATGCTGGAGTAACTCGGCGGGACAGGCAGCATCTCTGGATGGAAGGAATGGGTGACGATTCGGGTCGAGGTCCTTCTCCGGACGGCCTTATGGATGAAGTTTTACGCTTCCAGCCGCGCCCTGCTCTTCCGCCGGCGCTACCTTTACCTTTCTGCCCGCCTCGTTATTGTGCAGATTCATGGCTGCCCTGGCGTCCTGTCCGGTCTCCAGCGCGTCCACGAACTGTTTGGAAATAGTTTCTCCGAAGCCAACGTTGTCGCTGCATCCACCCCATAACCAGCCGTGTCCCCCTGCAAGGGACCAAGCGCACAGGTTAATGCCGTCCGCGCCATCGCGGCTCACGGAAGCCACTGGTCGGCGGCCACTTGATCACTTACCCAGTTGCCCGTTGCGAGAATCGTCGCAGCCACAGTTGTCGAAATCCCCCAGGCTACAGTTTCTGGTCAATGTGTACATCACCCCCGCCGAGCTGATGGCGTGCACGAAGGCTGCCTCCCGGTTAGCTGTTGGGGACAATCACTTATTATCACCAAGTGTGTGTGTGTGTGTGTGTGTGTGTGTGTGTGTGTTTCTTTTTCAATTAAGCTGACTTTGGATAAACAGTGCGGTGGTTCTGGGTCGTGACAGAGATGGGATTGTAAAGCGAGCGGGGGGGGTGTGTGGGGGGGGGGGGGTGGGGGGGGGGGGGGGGGGGGTGGAGGGGGAGGGGGAGGGGTATGCGAACGGCGGCGAAGGGGGAAACATGAAACTGGGCCAAACGCAAAGTGCTGAAGGAACTCAGCGGGTCAAGCAGCATCTGTGGAGCAAAATGGGCAGATAATTTCAGGTCGGGACTCCACGTCAGAATAGGCGACTGATCGGGGTAAAGAACAGAGAGAATCGCGAGGACTTTGCTCAATGAGACTGGCTGGCTTTACTGAGGGTCGCGGCGATGAGCCCCCCATGCGTCGAGGAACAAACGATGAAAAATGTTCAGTCGCATCGACCACAGATAGAGCGGCTGCCCCAGAGTGCCAGAGATCCGGGGTCAAACGGGTGCTGACTATGTGGAGTTTGCACGTTCTCCCCGTGACCACATAGGTTTCCTCCAGGTGCTCCGGTTTCCTCCCACACTCAAAAGACGCGCGGGGTTTGTAGCTTAACCGACCTCTGTAAATCGCCCCTAATATGTAGGGAGTGGATACGAAAGTGCGTTAACAGAATCCACGTGGACTGGGTGGTCGCTGGTCGGCACGGGCTGGGTTGGCCGAAGGCCCTGTTTCCATGCTGTATCTTTCATTCAAAGCAGCAAATCTGCACAGATTATCTCGGGGAAACGGGTCGATGGATTGTTCCCGTTGTCGGCAGGAATAACTAGGTGAAAAGAAATGTAGAACGAAAGAGACAAGGCGGCCACGGTGGCGCAGCGGTAGTTGCTGCCTTGCGGCGTCGGAGACCCCGACTACCGGTGCTGTCTGTACGGAGTTTGTACGTTCTCACCTTGACCGCGTGGGGGGTTTTCTCTGAGATCTCTCCCACACTCCAAAGACGTACTGGTTTGTAGGTTAATTGGCTTGGTGTATGTGCACATAGTCCTTAGTGTGTGTAGGATAGATAGTGTTAATGTGCGGGGATTGCTGCTCAGCGCGGAGTTGATGGGCCGAATGGCCTGTTTCCGCGCTGTATCTCTAAACTAAACTTACAGCGAAAGCGGTAGTAATATATGGTTTCACGAATGAGTGGCCGCTGAGTTCCTCCAGCTGTATTTGGGCCAGTACACGTGGGGGACGTGCGAGAGGGGAACTCGGAGAAGGGGTGTGGGGGGGGGGGGGGGGGGGGGGGGGGGGGGGATGGGAAATGCGAAATGCGAGGGAAAGCTTCGAGATAACACGTTAGGGCCTGTCCCACTGTACGCGGTAACTCAAGAGTTCTCTCGAGTTTCCCCTGACTGGAATCCGGTGAATTTAAAATTGGAACATGGTCGGTTTTGGGGTGAATTGTATCAGAGATGGTCTCTCTCTCAAGACGACAGAGACCGTGGAGATTTGAGATTAATTGGCTGTTTAGGCGGTTCTGTATTTGGAAAGTGGAGACAGAGACGGCAGTTTTGGTCCCCTAATTTGAGGAAGGACACCCTTGCTATTGAGGGGGTGCAGCGTAGGTTTACAAGGTTAATTCCCGGGATGGCGGGACTGTCATATGCTGAGAGAATGATGCAGCTGGGCTTGTTCACTCTGCAGTTTAGAAGGATGAGAGGATATCTTCTTGAAACATATAAGATTATTAAGGGTTTGGACACGCCGGAGGCAGGAAACATGTTCCCGATGTTGGGGGAGTCCAGAACCAGGGGCCACAGTTTAAGAATAAGACATTTAGAACGGAGATGAGGAAACATTTTTTCTCACAGAGAGTGGTGAGTCTGTGGAATTATCTGCCTCAGAGGGAGGCAGGTTCTCTGGATGCTTTCAAGAGAGAGCTAGATAGGACTCTTAAAGATAGCGGAGTCAGGGGATATGGGGGAAAAGGCAGGAACGGGGTACTGATTGGGGATGATCAGCCATGATCACATTGAATGGTGGTGCTGGCTCGAAGGTCCGAATGGCCTCTACTCCTGCACCTATTGTCTATTGTCTATAAGATGGGAATCTTGAGATAAACACAAAATGCTGGAGGAACAGGTCGGGTAGAATCTGTGGAGAGCAGTGGACGGACACACGACGTTTCAGGCCAGGGCCCTTCTACGGACCGTCTGAAGAAGAATTGTGTCTGAAGAAAGGTCCCTCCCCACCTGAAAAGTCGTCCATCCATCCATTCCCTCCACGGATGCTGCCTGACCAACTGGGTTCCCCCAACGCACTGATTTGCTGTATTTTGCTTGTGTTTCGCTGTATTTGGAAAGGGCGGTTTCACTGCAGGGGTGGAGAGGGGCTGGGGATACGGGAGGTTGGGTTGGGGGGGGGGGGGGGGGGGGGGGGGGGGGGGGGGGGGTGATTCCGGGTTGCAGGAAAGCAAAGCCCCATACCGCTCCGCAGCCCGCTATGAGTGGAAAGTTGCAGCGCTCGCTCCGGGCAGTTCCAGCGATCCCAAGCGAATTGGTGTTTGCATTCCTCGATGCCGCTCTGGGCCCCTGCTGCTACGCTGCTGGAGTAAATCAGATACGCCTGCAGCAAAGAAACACGTTAGGTCAGAACTAGAGTCCAAACATACCTGATCTATATCAAACGCGGGAGTCGGGAGATGCCAATGACGAGACAACCTATGTCAATTCCTAGGATGCGCGTCGGGTCCATCACAACCGCTAACCCTCGGTTACACTCTCCAGAACCCCCAGAAAGGAACTGCAGACGCTGTTTTACACCGAAGATAGACACAAAATGCTGGAGTAACTCAGCAGGCCAGGCAGCATCTCTGGACAGAAGGAATAGTCGGAACCCTGCCTGGCCCACTGAGTTATTCCAGTATTTTGTGTCCACCTCCAGTATTTTGCCCTGTTTTGGGGTCAATCATAAAACGGCGCCGAGTACTCGCTTCTGTGTAGACTTCGCTTCCCCTAGTCGTGGACAGTTAAAGCGATGACGGGAAGGAATGGTCAGAGCAGTTTCTCTGGCATTCTCTGGTACCAAGGTCTAAGCGGAAGCTCAGAGGGGATAGAGCCTTTTCTGTTGCTGCCCCGGCACTCTGGAACACCTTGCCGCTGCAGATCAGACAGGCCCCTTCACTGTCCATCTTTAAATCCTCCCTAAAAACTCACTTTTATTCACTGGCTTTCGACACTGGCTGAGACATTGTTCCTGTTTTAGTGCTTTTAATGTCTTTTAATTTTTACTGTTTTTATAGTCCTGTCGTCTTAATGGTTTTAGTAGTTTGTAATAACTTTTTGTTGACTTCCCATGTACAGCACTTTGTGGTAACTGATGTTGTCTAAAAGCGCTTTATAAATAAAGTTATTATAAATAAAAGTTATTATTATACGGGAAAGCGTCGAACTTCCTACAATTCCGACCCAAATGCACATATCCCTCCTCACACACTCATCTCCCTGCTACCTTCAGGTAGAAGGTACAGGAATGAAGACTGCAACGTCCAGGTTCAGGAATAGCTTTCCCCCCATACCCATCAGGCTATTAAGCTCAACTCAAACATTAATAGCCCATTATCTGTTTATTTGCACTGTATCTGTTTATTTATTAATGTGTGTATATATTTATATAATGGTATATGGACACGCTGATCTGTTCTGTATTCATGCCTACTATATTCTGTTGTGCTGAAGCAAAGCAAGAATTTCATTGTCCTATTTGGGACACATGACAATAAACTCTCTTGAATCTTGCATCTCCTCAAACAGGCAAATCACTCGGGCAAATAAGAGGGAAACGGTACAGAATCAATAACAATTTCGCAAATCGAGGTGTAGATTTGATCTCCTTTCGTCATTTCTAACGGGCTTCGCGTTTCACGACCAGTGTAGAAAGCTACACAGAATATGCCGATCGGAAACTGACCATTATTATCTCGATAAACCGTCTGGTCATAGAACAAGTAAGAATCACTCTTGTGTGATGTGTGGATCTGCCCAGTAAACCATGAACAGAAGCCGAAAGCGTCGGAAACTGGTTATAATAGAATTACCTGTGATCCCACGAGATATATTTTAACACGGTGAAATATTTACACTGGTTGATAATTTTAATTGTTTATTAAAACATGTATTGCATCGAACGTTCAGATTCCCATCGATTTCATCCGACCGAAATTTAATCGCCCGATAGTATCAATTAACCAATTCTTCTCCGTAGTTTTTTCTCAAATGGAATTAAATCTAGTTTCAAAGAAGAGCGCGGCATTTGCATCATCATAACAGTGCCAAATATTTCTAACATCTCCACATTAAAGTCCCCTGATGTGTAAAACACACAGCGTAAAGATCCCCTCCCTTGTGTTTGAATCCATCACTTCACTTCAAATCGTAAGCAGAAAAACAGTCTTTCCTCCTTCAATTATTGTAATGTATCAATTAAGAAAGATCAAAAAGAATCTTTCTTACCTTAGGACCAGTCATAAGAAAGTTATTCACTGACCTGGAAAAACAAGAGCCAAATGATTAAGTTGCAGAAAGCTCCCAACTTTGCCCTCCGAAAATATTTGGGATTTTTTTGGGGGCTGTCTTAAATCCTTCAAAGATCTTCTGATGGGATTCCGCCATCCGCCATCCCCCTTCCCACTTAAGCTGATAACCTTTGATATCGGCCCATCATGTGACGGGGAGCGAGAATTAAAGAAAAGGCACTAAAAGTTCCCCAATGTGTCTGTCGCAGCAGCGCCGGGCGAGAAGGACCAAGCGTCTGACCACAGCCGGGAAAGCGTCGCTGCCTTGTCCCCCAGACGTTTCACTTACCAGGCTTGGCACAGCTTTAGGTAGACGGTTAGGAGTATCAATGAGTGGACCGTGTCTCGGGGAACCATCGTCCAGGGGGGATAACAATGAGGTGGATCTCAGTGAAGGTGGGTTGCTCAGAATGACGGGGAGGTCTGAAGACGGGGTGACCATGTGTGCGCGGCTGATGTGAAATGGAGCTCCTATCATCTCGGCGTCAGATTAGCTACTTAATTACGGATTGCCCTTCTCCCCGCGAGTCAGCCAATCAGGCCTCAAGTGGGAAGGGATTGTTCGCTCGGATCAAACGCCAAATGCAGGCTCGTAGCCACAGAAAGGCTGAGAGAAGTGGGTGCGTGGGAGAGAAAGGGAGAGGGGCGACAGAGAGAGCACGGAGCCTGGCAGAGGGAGTTGAAAGCGAGGGATAAGGAGATTAGACAAGGCAAGGAGACCGTGCTGGAGAATGCAATCGAGGAATGGGGAGAAGGAAGGGGGAGGGTTGATGGGAATGAATCTCCTTAAAGATAAACACAGGATCAGAAGGTGCAATTGTCCAGTGGATTGGATTTAGGCGAATTCCCTGTCAGTAAACAGCCACGGCCAGTTCAGTACACATGGCTTTGATATTATGTGTAGGAAGGAACTGCAGATGCTGGTTTAAACATAAGATAAACACAAAAATGCCGGAGTAACTCAGCGGGACACTCCAGCATTTTGTGTCTATCTTCGGTTTAAACCAGCATCTGCAGTTCCTTCCCACACATTTCGTCGGCTCCACGGCGAAATCTCCTCAAGGTAATGTCTACTTTGAAAAAGTGCTCCTCCTCTCTCCGCCGAGAGTTCTAGCTTTGATATTATGGCGGCTTGACAGAAGGTTTAAACTGAAAGCTATTGGTAAACATAGAAACATAGAAAATAGGTGCAGGAGGAGGCCTTTCGGCCCTTCGAGACAGCACCGCCATTCATTGTGATCATGGCTGATCGTCCCCTATCAATAACCCGTGCCTGACTTCTCCCCATATCCCTTGACCCAACTAGCCACTTCAAGTAGTATGAAGAAACTATTATATTTAATGGCGGAATTTATCTGGATCCCACCCCATATCCAGAGTGGAGAAAATATAGAACACACGTGTAAAATATATGTAGAGACTCGGCCAGTGAAGCTCATCACGAAGATACACAAAAATGCTGGAGAAACTCAGCGGGTGCAGCAGCATCTATGGAGCGAAGGAAATAGGCGACGCCTATTTCCTTCGCTCCATAGATGCTGCTGCGCCCGCTGAGTTTCTCCAGCATTTTTGTGTCCCTTCGATTTTCCAGCATCTGCAGTTCCTTCTTACACACAAGTTCATCGCGAATGTAGACTGTTACAATGCTGGAATAGCTCAGCGGGTCAGGCATCGTTTCTGGAGGGAAAAAAGAATAGGGGGCGTTACGTATCGAGACCCTCGGTTCTCGACCCGATTGACAGGTCACCTATTCCTTCTCACCAGAGATGCTGCCTGACCCGCTGAGTTACTCCACCATTTTCTGTATATATTCGCTATAAACCAGCACCTGCAGTTCTTTCATTTTTTTTTGTAATGTAAAAAAATGTAGAAATGAAATTTCGTTCAAACCTAGGTTTGAATGACAATAAATAGCATCCCATTCCATTCCATCCCATTCCATCCCATCCCATCCCATTCCATCCCATTCCATCCCATCCCATTCCATCCCATTCCATCCCATCCCATCCCATTCCATCCCATTCCATCCCATCCCCCATTCCATTCCATCCCATCCCATTCCATTCCATCCCATCCCATCCCATCCCATCCCATCCCATTCCATTCCATCCCATTCCATCCCATCCCATTCCATCCCATCCCATCCCATCCCATTCCATCCCATCCCATCCCATCCCATCCCATCCCATCCCATCCCATTCCATCCCATCCCATCCCATTCCATCCCATCCCATTCCATCCCATCCCATTCCATCCCATTCCATTCCATTCCATCCCATCCCATCCCATCCCATTCCATCCCATTCCATCCCATTCCATCCCATTCCATCCCATCCCATTCCATCCCATCCCATCCCATCCCATCCCATCCCATCCCATTCCATTCCATTCCATCCCATCCCATCCCATCCCATCCCATCCCATCCCATCCCATCCCAACCCATCCCATCCCATCCCCTCACCACCCATCCCATCCCATCCCATCCCATTCCATTCCATCCCATTCCATCCCATTCCATTCCATCCCATCCCATCCCATCCCATCCCATCCCATTCCATCCCATTCCATCCCATCCCATCCCATTCCATTCCATCCCATTCCATCCCATCCCATCCCATCCCATCCCATTCAATTCCATCCCATTCCATTCCATCCCATTCCATCCCATCCCATCCCATCCCATCCCATTCAATTCCATCCCATTCCATTCCATCCCATTCCATTCCATCCCATCCCATCCCATCCCATCCCATTCCATTCCATCCCATCCCATTCCATCCCATCCCATTCCATCCCATTCCATCCCATCCATCCCATCCCATTCCCATTCCATTCCATTTCCATCCCATCCCATCCCATCCCATTCCATCCCATTCCATCCCATCCCATCCCATCCCATCCCATTCCATTCCATCCCATCCCATTCCATCCCATTCCATCCCATCCCATCCCATTCCATTCCATTCCATCCCATCCCCATTCCATTCCATTCCATCCCATTCCATCCCATCCCATCCCATTCCATTCCATTCCATCCCATCCCATTCCATTCCATTCCATTCCATCCCATCCCATTCCATTCCATTCCATCCCATTCCATTCCATTCCATCCCATTTCATTCCATTCCATCCCATCCCATCCCATCCCATTCCATCCCATCCCATTCCATCCCATCCCATCCCATCCCATTCCATTCCATCCCATTCCATCCCATTCCATTCCATTCCATCCCATTCCATTCCATCCCATCCCATCCCATCCCATTCCATCCCATTCCATTCCATCCCATCCCATTCCATTCCATCCCATTCCATTCCATTCCAACCCATCCCATCCCATCCCCATTCCATTCCATTCCATTCCATCCCATCCCATCCCATTCCATCCCATCCCCCATCCCATCCCATCCCATCCCATTCCATCCCATCCCATTCCATCCCATCCCATCCCATTCCATCCTATCCCATCCCATTCCATCCCATTCCATTTCCTACACGTTTATCTCTTGGTTCCAGTATTCGACAGTGTCACCTTCGCGTCCACATTTTAGCCACGGGAACTTCTGAGTCCAACTTCCTTGCAACTTCACACCAATCCTTGTACTTTAAGTTGATGCATATTCGGCACATGGCCTACGATGCAACGTGGTTGTAATTGACGTTTGGCGAAGTGTGAACCTTATGCCCCTGTCCCACTTAGAAACAGGAACCTCTGGAGACTTTGTGCCCCGCCCAAGGTTTCCGTGCGGTTCCCGGAGGTTGCAGGTGGTTGCCGGAGGCTGCAGGTATTGTTCAATATCTCCCCCATCTCTTTTGGCTCTGCAGATAGCTGTCCACTCTGTCTCTCCAATGGACCAATTTTATCCCTCGTTATCCTGCTTAACTAGCCTTTCCCCTGCAGTTGAAACTCTTAGCCCTGGTATTGCTCCATGCAGTTTTTTACCAATTCAAATCTCTTCAGTATGACCTTGAATCTTCCACCCTCCTCACATCCTAACCTGGCCCCTTCTGCCCTCTAGGTTATAGTTTATTCTCAAACATCTCTTTCCTCCCCAAACTGCTTGGCAAGTTGTTTTTCCAGTCTTCTTCTTCTTGCGTATATGGCGTGAACAGCCTAAAGTTGTCGGTCAACTTGGTCTATTTGTTTGTGCACGTCGGGTCGATTGCATTAGTCGAAACAGGTTGGACCACGTGAAGGTTGCAATCTCCCACCCCGTTTTTTTCCAGTCAATGTCCACGTGAATCATGGTTAACTTCTCTCCGGGGAGATGAACAAATTCATAGCATCTCTAGAAGTTTATTTGGCAACATTTAGGGAGCAGGAATTGGAATGTATAGAGGATAGGACAAAGGCTTTATTAGATGGGTTGAAGTGTATTGGCCGGCAGAAGGATACTAGAAAATACCGCAGCTGCAGGAGGTGTGAAATAAAATCAGAAAAGATAGTGTAGACCATCAGAACGTTTCCCGGGCGTGCCCGGGACTGCTGTGAAGAACAATGGAGGATCCGGTGTGGGGGAGGGGGGGGGGGGGGGGGGTGGGGGAGGGGACTCTAGTTTTAGAATCATCTTCTCAAGGAATAAGCCTGCGTTCGTTTGTTCGTTCGATCCGGTTAAAGGGCCTGTCACACTTGGGCATCAGTTGCACGTCATTTACGCACGATGCGCGCGTCGTGACGCACACGTGATGCGCGCATGGCGTGCATTATGCACGCATGGCCCGTGATGAGGCGTGATGACATAGGCAGGATTTTGGGATAGACAAAATCTTCGTGGGCCACCTGCATTACGCTCCAATGACGCCCAAGTGAGGCAGGCCCTTCAGGCGCTGTGCGCACGACAGCCGGCCAACAGTCACGTGGCTTTTTCTTCTTTATTCACTTCTAATTTAATTTTAATTTCAAGTTTTCGTGTATCTTGTTGTGGGTTATGACTGTTGACAGACCAATTTCCCTCCGGAGATGAATAAAGTTCTATCGCATCGTATCAAAAGATTTGAAGGCATAACGTTAAAGTGAGAGAGGTAGAGTTTAAAGATGTGTGGAGCAGTATTGTCTACACAGGGAGTCGTGGATGCCTGGAGCATTGCCAGGGGCTGCGGTGGAGGCAGACACAAGAGTGACATTTATGAGGCTTTTAAATAGGTACATGGATATGCAGGGAATGGAGGGATATGCATTGTGTGCCGGTAGATGAGATTAGTTTATCTTGGCATTATGTTCAGCACAGACTTCGTGGGCTGAAAGTTCAAGTTCAAGTGAGTTTATTGTCATGTGTCCCTGTATAGGACAATGACATTCTTGCTTTGCTTCATCACACAGAACATAGTAGGCATTTACTACAAAACAGATCAGTGTGTCCATATACCACAATATAAATATATACACACATGAATAAATAAACTGATCAAGTGCAAATAACAGAAAATGGGTTATTAATAATCAGAGTTTTGTCCGAGCCAGGTTTAGTAGCCTGATGGCTGTGGGGAAGTAACTATTCCTGAACCTGGTTGTTGCAGTCTTCAGGCTCCTGTACCTTCTACCTGAAGGTAGCAGGGAGATGAGTGTGTGGCCAGGATGCTGTGGGTCCTTGATGATACTGCTAGCCTTTTTGAGGCAGCGACTGCGATAAATCCCCTCGATGGAAGGGAGGTCAGAGCCGATGATGGACTGGGCAGAGTTTACTACTTTTTGTAGTCTTTTCCTCTCCAGGGCGCTCAAGTTGCCGAACCAAGCCACGATGCAACCGGTCAGCATGCTCTCTACTGTGCACCTGTAGAAGTTAGAGAGAGTCTTCCTTGACAAACCGACTCTCCATAATCTTCTCAGGAAGTAGAGGCGCTGATGAGCTTTCTTGATAATTGCATTAGTGTTCTCTTGTGAAAGACTTGCTCATGTGCGATATTGTTCAATGTTCTATGTTCTGCCTAAAAATCAGTAATTGCTCAACAGAGTTTTCCTGCCAGAAGCTTTCATCAGAATTGCAAAATAATCAGATTGAGATTCAGATTGAGATTCAACTTTAATTGTCATTGTCAGTGTACAGTACAGAGACAACGAAATGCAGTTAGCATCTCCCTGGAAGAATGACATGAGCGAATATGAGCAATAAATACATCTATTTACATGCATACAGACATAGTGTTTTCCTGGTGGGAGGAGTGTCCGGGGGGGTGGTGATTGGCAGTCACCGAGGTACATTGTTGAGTAGAGTGACAGCCGCAGGGAAGAAGCTGTTCCTGGACCTGCTGGTCCAGCAACGGAGAGACCTGTAGCGCCTCCCGGATGGTAGGAGGGTAAACAGTCTATGGTTGGGGTGAGAGCAGTCCTTGGCGAAAATATTCCTGTTGCAACAAGTTTTAAACAAAGGTGGAAAGTGGTGGGATGTTGCGCTGTGGAAAGAGAAACAGAATGCGAGGCCAGCAGAAACACTGCGACAACTGCGTTCATATATAAACTCATAGTCATATAGTATGGGAACAGGCCCTTCGGCCCAACTTGTCTATGCAGATCAACAATCCCCATCTAAGCTGGTCCCATTTGCTGCCATTGTACCGATACAATTGTCTTTTTTAATGCTGTTATCGTACCTGCCTCAACTACCTCCTCTGGCAGCTTGTTCCACCCCCGACACAATGGGCACTGGAAACTTCGAATGAAGATAGGAAATGCTGGAAGTACTCAGCAGGCAGCAAGCATCGATTAATAAAAACAAAGGTAACATCTCATGTTACAGTGGCGCAGCTGGTAGAGCAGCCGCTGATGTCTGTGTGGAATTTGTACATAAGGTTTTATTAGATGTTCTAATTTCCCAAAGACCTGCGGATCGGTAGGCTGTTTAGCCCCTACAAATTGTTCGCAGGGTGTAGTGTAGACGAGTGGTGGAATTTGAGGAGAATATGTGATAATTTATTAAATATGTGTGGTCGGTGCTGGTGTCGGAAGGAACTGCAGATGTTGGTTTAAACCGAAGATAGACACAAAAAGCTGGAGTGGCTCAGAGGGACAGGCAGCATCTGTGGAGAGAAGGAATGGGTGACGTTTTGGGTCGAGACCCTTCTTCAGACTTCAGACAAATGGTGCTTGATGGTTTTTGCAGACTCAGTGGGCTGAAGGGCCTGTGTAGGATATCTCTATTTTTTAATCAGTTGACTTTGGAAGGCTGCTGTGTGCTATCTGCATCTGTATCTGCAGCAGCATCTGCAGTTCCTTCACACACATGTCATGTGCTATCTGGCACGAGCTGTGGGCAGGGAAGTCTGTTGGGGTAGGTCTGACAATGTAAATAACAATGCAAACATGTGGAGTCAGGCTTGGGAAGAGTAAGGAGTTGATCTGTTGAGTGGTCACACAATGTAAGTGGCAATGGCAGCATAAACACTTGCGAAGTATGGAGGATGAATCTCGTACTGTCACACCTTGATCGGAAAAATACTTATGCCAGGATCCTCTTCATAGACTTCAGCTCTGCTTTTAATACAATCATTCCGCAGCAGCTGGTGGAGAAGTTGGAGCTATTGGGGGTTGATGCTGGCACATGCAACTGGGTCCTGAACCTTCTGTCGCAACGGCAGCAGACAGTCAGGGTGGGCAGTAGGACATCAAAAACCATAGCCGTGAGCACTGGCTCACCCCAAGGCTGTGTCCTAAGCCCCCTGCTGTTTAGTCTGCTGACACACGACTGTACTGCCAGACTCAACAACAACTTCATCAACAAGTTCGCTGATGACACAACAGTGGTGGGTCTCATCAGTGACAATGATGAGTCGGCATACAGGATGGAGGTGGAGCTGCTCACAGGTTGGTGCAAATCCCACAACCTCATTCTCAACGTGGGAAAAACTAAGGAGATGGTGGTTGACTTCAGGAGGGCGGGGAAACAACACCATACACCTCTGCACATCGATGGAGCTGATGTGGAAAGGGTCAGCAGCATAAAGTTCTTAGGACTACATCTGTCAGATGACCTGACGCCCACGGCCAACACCACAGCTCTGGTCAAGGGAGCCCAGCAGCGACTACACCCTCTCCGAAGACTACGTAAAGCAGGCCTCCCCACCACACACCTACGGACTTTTTATAGGGGGACTGTCGAGAGCACATTGACCTACGGCATCACTTCCTGGTTCGGGAGCTGCAAGGCGTACGAACGGCACCAACTAGACAGGATTGTGAAGACCGCCAGCAGGATTATTGGTGCTCCACTCCCTTTCCTGCTGGACATATACAGGAAGAGATGTATCAGCAGAGCCATCTCCATCATCAAAGACCCCTACCACCCATCGCATCACATATTCTCCATCCTGCCATCTGGGAAGAGGTACAGGAGCATTAGCTGCAAAACCAGCAGGATGCTCCTCAGCTTCTTCCCACAGGCTATAAGACTGATAAACGGACTTTGCCCCCTGCCAAAGTATCGCGCACCAACCACCAACCTGGACACACTGCAGCAGAGCCACTGTTGTGCCGCTGCCGATCGGAATGCCTGTTGAATGTTTAGTAGAGTGTTAAATTTGTTCATGATACATGTATTTTTATTTCTATTTATTTTTAATGCACACTGAATGGACACTGGTTGAGCAACGTTTTTTTGTTTCCTCTGGGTATGTGAATACTCAGGAAATGACAATAAAGATATACAATACAATACAATACAATACAATATACAATGAAAAAAATAGATTCATCTCAGATTAATCTGGGGAGTCTACATGGGCACCATGGTTCTATTCTAGCTCCATGATTGCATTAGAGTTTCTTCCTTCCCAGCCTCTCCATGAATGGTACCTAGTACCTGAAATAGAGATCAGGCAACAAGGACAGTGAGGGGGAGCGAATCCCATTGAGCACACATCCCGTGAGTTGGGACCATCGCAAACATACTTTACGCAAAGGTACAAGATGCTGGAGTAGCTCAGCGGGTCAAGCAGCATCTCAGGAGAACATGGACAGGTGATGGGTCAGGTCAGGCCCTTCTTCAGACTGAGTGAGGCCTTATTTCAGCAGACACCGTACCATTGTATCCACTAGTTTATACCTCGATGAGTTCTGGGCACACCATGACACGGAGCCTCTGTCTAGGGCCATTTTTTGCTGGTGAAGACTCATTGCAGTCCAGTGACGGCCCCATCTCCCATCACCAACTTCATGGACCTCTCCCCCCCTTGCCGGCCTGCTATCCTCCCTGGATCTTTGCTTTTTACTAGCTACAGTTCACCAATGAGCCCAGGTTGCACATACATCCCAGATGTCTCCACATGGCGGTGCTGTTTCCCTCTGTACGCTCCAACTGTTTGGTTTTGAGGGCAAGGAATTTATTTTTGAGTCCACTAGATGGAGATTGGTCTCTATAGCTCTCCCCGCTGGCTGTTGTGGGGAGGGGGTCAGTCACATGGGTGACAGTCAGCAAGTGACCAGAAAAGGAACATTGAAGGGAATAAAACGAACTGTTGATACATTTAAGATAGACAAAGTCTGGCAAGTGATAGGTGGGTAAAGGTGAAGGAGGTTGTGACTGGCAGATGGGTGGACGATGGCTGGAAGCGGAAAGATGACAAGAAGGTTTTAGATAAAGTGAAGTGTAAAGGCAGAGGGAGGGATATTGGTGGAAGAGGATTGGGGGAGGGGGGGAGGGGGGGGAGAGGGACAAGAGTGGGAAGAATGGGTGGAGGTACAGGAAAGAGAGAAGGGGAAGGGAACTATTACTTAAAATTGAGGAATTCCATGTTCACACCGTTGTGAGCGACCCAAACAGAATATGGGGCGCAGTTACTCTAGTCTGCGTGAGGTCTCACTCTAGCCAGTGACCCCGACGCAAACTAGAGGAACAGCATCATATATTTAGTTTGGGTAGCTTACAACCCAATGGTATGAATAATAATAATAATAATAATGCCATTTTATTGTCACTATACACATGTACAATGAGATTAAAAGCAGCTCCTACTCAGTGCAGACATGTAATTAATCAAAAAACAAAGACAAAATCATAGGGGGGGGATAAGGTACACAGAAACATATGAACATAGAAACATAGAAAATAGGTTCAGGAGTAGGCCATTCGGCCCCTCGAGCCAGCAATATGATAATGGCTGATTGCAGTGGCCTGGTCAAGGTCAGGAAAAGACCGGATTCAAAAGAAGCTTTTTAATTCCAACAGTTCAAGAACACACACCGACACTCTTATCTCTACCCCTCGGGAGTCGACCGGTAAACCCCGTGGCAGACCTACGCCCTGTCCCTCAATCGTCGAGGGGGATGATCCAAGGAGTGGCCTACCCCCCAGGGACCACCACATGATCATCCAAAATCAGTAATCGCCCCGTCCCTGCTTTCTCCCCATATCCCTTGATTCCGTTAAGCCTAAGAGATAAATCTAAAGGGCCTGTCCCACTTGGGCGTCATTTGCGCGTCATTTACGCGATATAATTTACGCGTGTGTCGTGACGCACACGTGATGCGTGCATGGCGTGCGGTGAGGCGTGGTGACGTAGGCAGTGACGCGCGGCGCCCCGGGAATTTGGGATTCACAAAATCTTCGTGCGCCACCTGCATGACGCGCAAATGACGGCAACCAAACGGGCCCTTAACTCTCCCTTGAATACATGGCATTGAATTCAATACCAGCGATGCTGTGAAAAGCGGAGGCACTGTGTACACTGCATTTGAAAGTGAAGATGTTGCAGAGTCGACATTGAAGCAAACTCATGTGACTGAGGTCAAAGGCAGACACGTTGCTGTTGCCGTCAAAGATCCTATAGCGGAGCAAGATAGACCACTCCTAAATGCAATGGGCTGATGTGTAATACGCAACGGAACGGAACGTGGGCCTTTTTTTCATCCATTTAAGTAACCCGACCCGATACGCAATGTAATCAACGTTGCAGGGGAACAGTTTGTGTTAATAAATTATAATTCTGAAAATGAGGAGAAGATTTTTACCAACAAACTTTTATTTTTACGAGGATGTTTCCGTCTCCGCACCAGCTCCGCTACGGGATCTCTGGTGCGGAGACGGAAGCCGGTTACAGAAATGGGGTCGAAAATTACCCATGAATCTGCCCATGACCGTACTACGTCTTTGTCAACCAGTGATCTATCTTGCTTTGCTACAGGATCTTTGGTTGTCGTCAGTAGTGATTCATTTACATACAAAGCAATTAGTGACATGTGACAAGAGTTGGGCTTCCTGTTCACAGGTTGACTCGAGGTCTAGAAGGCAAATTTGAATGACTGGACAACACAGCTGCAGTGAGGGAGATTAGAGTTTTAGTAAAAACTCCCCAGAAATGGCCCTTAAAGGTTTGGCATGTGAAGAATATATACAAGTCGGCTGAAAGACCGATCAAGACTCATCGCTGTGCTGTTTGTAGGAAACAAAATACATACAGATGTCAGTGGGTGCAGCAGCATCTATGGAGCGAAGGAAATAGGCAACGTTTCGGCCCGAAACCCAGAAGGAAATAGGCAACGTTTCGGCCCGAAACCCAGAAGGAAATAGGCAACGTTTCGGCCCGAAACCCAGAAGGAAATAGGCAACGTTTCGGCCCGAAACCCAGAAGGAAATAGGCAACGTTTCGGGCCGAAACCCTTCCGGGTTTCGGCCCGAAACGTTGCCTATTTCCTTCGCTCCATAGATGCTGCTGCATCCACTGAGTTTCTCCAGCATTTTTGTGTACCTTCGATTTTCCAGCATCTGCAGTTCTTTCTTAAATACATACAGATGTCAGTCTTCTGAATATAATATTATCATGGGAGCTCACTCAGTGGGTGTCCATAATTTGAGCATTTTTAATCCAGGGATAGCCTGTAAATAGGAAGTTGACTGGTTGTATTCTGCCTGCCTTGGAGCTTTGACATAATTTAAAATCCTTACAATAATCAAAGATAGACACAAAAAGCTGGAGCAACTCAGCGGGACAGGCAGTATCCCTGGAGAGAAGGAATGGGTGATGTTTCGGGTCGACACCCTTCTTCAGACTGAGTGACACCAGCAATTTGTGTCCTTTTGCATATTAACCAGCATCTGCAGTTCTGAACTCTGTATGGGCCACTTCACTAACTGGGACGTTTCCCTATCTGAAACTACTGGCAGAATGAAGCAATCCTTTGGCTGAAACTTTGCCTGTGAGCTTTGGCTCTCTGGACTCTGGTGTCGGGACCTTTCTGTTCTGGCACCTTTTCCTCTGGCCTTGGTCTCCAGGCCCCATTTAGTGCTTGTGCTGCATTTTGTCTGCGATGTTTAATTGTTTTGGCACCCCCTGTGTCTGGGTTAATTTGTTATCTGTGATTTTATTTTCTGCTCAATGGATTAAGGACATGAAGGATTAAGGGACAGAAGTTTAGGGGTAATATGAGGGGGAACTTCTTTACTCAGAGAGTGGTAGCGGTGTGGAATGAGCTTCCAGTGGAAGTGGTGGAGGCAGGTTCATTGGTATCATTTAAAAATAAATTGGATAGGCATATGGATGAGAAGGGAATGGAGGGTTATGGTATGAGTGCAGGCAGGTGGGACTAAGGGGAAAAAAAGTTGTTCGGCACAGACTTGTAGGGCCGAGATGGCCTGTTTCCGTGCTGAAATTGTTATATGGTTATATGGTTATTAAGGAAGTGGGCCCTATATATTAGGAGCAGGGAGATGTGTTTCAGGGAAGTGTCGATAGACATCAGTGTCTGAGGGAATGTTGGTGCTCGGGGAAGGATTATGATCAAGGAAGTTTGTGGATATACACGAGCGATGAGACTTGGCAGGAACAGGAGTCGTCCATACACAAAAAGAACTGTCGTCAAATTACAAATATGTTGAAACAGCAGACAGCAGTTGTGTAGGATTCATTCAATGCAATTATACGTGAAGCCTTGGACTGAAGCATTATGCAAAGTTCTAAATTAAATTGTGTAGAAAGGAACTGCGGATGCTAGTTTAGAAACATAGTTGCAGGAGTAGGCCATTTGGCCCTTCGAGCCTGCACCGCCATTCAATATGATCATGGCTGATCATCCAACTCGGTATCCTGTACCTGCCTCGCTCCATACCCCCTGATCCCTTTAGCCACAAGGGCCACATCTAACTCCCTCTTAAATATAGCCAATGAACTGGCCTCAACTACCTTCTGTGGCAGAGAATTCCACAGATTCACCACTCTCTGTGTTTATACCATAGACCATTATATACCATGCTATATACCATTATACCAAGTGTTGGTGGAACTCAGTGGGTCAGCTAGCATCTCTGGAGGAAAAGGATGGGTGGCGTTTTAGGTCGGGGCTCTTCTTCAGACTCCTAAAAACTCCATCAGACTTCTAAATTGTATTGACGAGTTTAAGGGAAATTGCAATCCGTCTGATCACAGAGGCTGAGGAATACATTTAGCTCAGCGAGAAATCTAATTATTTCAAATGCATGGATGTGTTGTCAACCAGACATTACTAGCCACATCACATCAGCAGTTTTAGTTTAGTTATAGTTTTAAAGATGCTGCATGGTAACAGGACCATCGGCCCACACACTTCCTCATCCACTCCCTACACAATTTACAGAGGCCATTTAACCTACAAACCGGCTCGTCTTTGAGATGTGGGAAGAAATTGGAGCACGGGGAGGAAATCCACGTGGTCATAGGGAGAACGTGCAAACTACCGACAAAACCCGAGGCTGGGATTGAACCCGGGTCTCTGATGCTGTGAGGCAGGAACTCTACCAGATGCCCCACTGTGCCAGACACTGGTCACATCGCACCAGCAATCCCTCCTCCTTTGTACCAGCAGTCACTGGTAACGTCACTAGCAACATAGAAAGGCATAGATAGTGTGGATGTGGAAAGGATGTTTCCACTGGTGGGAGAGTCTAGGACCAGAGTTCATAGTCTCAGAATTAAAGGGCGCTCTTTTAGAAAGGAGGTGAGGAGGAACATTGCCACAGAGGGCTATGGAGGCTGTCAGTGGATATTTTTTTAAGGCAGGTTCTAGATTAGTACAAGTGTCAAGGGTTATGTGGAGAAGGCAGGGAAATGGGATTAGGAGGCAGTGATCAGCCATGATTGAATGGCGGAGTGGACTCGATGGGCCGAATGGCCTAATTCTACTCCTATAATTTGTGAACATCATTAGTGCAAGCTGCTGCCTTACAGCGCCACACACTTGAGTTTGATCCTGACTATGGGTGCTGTCTGTACAGAATTTGCATGATCTCCCTGTGACTGTGTGGGGTTTATCCAGATGCTTTGGTTTCCTCCCACATTCCAAAGACCGGTGGGTTTGTAGGTTAATTGGTTTCTGTAAAGTGTCCCTGGTGCATAGAATAGAACTAGTGTATGGGTTGGTTGGCATGGACTCGATGGGCAGAAGGGCCTGTTTCCATGCTGGATCTATAAACTACACTGAACTAATCATTTCACACCAGCAATCACTAGTCAGCAGTCACTAGTCACATCAGTGGCCACATCACACAACAGTCACAAGTTAGTTCACACTAGCAGTCACTAATGAGTTCACACTAGCAGTCACTAATGAGTTCACACCAGCAGTCACTAATGTGAGTTCACACTAGCAGTCACTAATGAGTTCACACTAGCAGTCACTAGTGAGTTCACACCAGCAGTCACTAGTGAGTTCACACCAGCAGTCACTAGTGAGTTCACACTAGCAGTCACTAATAAGTTAACACTAGCAGTCACTAGTGAGTTCACACCAGCAGTCACTAATGAGTTCACACTAGCAGTCACTAGTCAGTTCACACTAGCAGTCACTAGTAAGTTCACACTTGCAGTCACTGGTCAGTTCACAACAGTAGTCATTAGTCAGTTCACACCAGTAGTCACTAGTGAGTGAACACTAGTAATCACTAATCAGTTCACACGAGCAGTCACTAGTGAGTTCACACCAGCAGTCACTAGTCAGTTCACACTAGCAGTTACTAGTCAGTTCACACTAGCAGTCACTAATGAGTTCACACTAGCAGTCACTAGTCAGTTCACACTAGCAGTCACTAGTCAGTTCACACCAGTAGTCACTAATGAGTTCACACTAGCAGTCACTAGTGAGTTCACACCAGCAGTCACTAATGAGTTCACATTAGCAGTCACTAGTGAGTTCACACTAGCAGTCACTAGTCACTTTACACCAGCAGTCTCTGGTCACTTCACTAGCCACACACAGGGCACATCACCCCAGCAGCCACTAGCCACACACAGGGCACATCACCCCAGCAGCCACTAGCCACACACTGGGCACATCACCCCAGCAGCCACTAGCCACACACTGGGCACATCACCCCAGCAGCCACTAGCCACACACCGGGCACATCACCCCAGCAGCCACTAGCCACATCACGCCAGCAACACCTGACCGCCTCCGTTCCAGGAAGAAATGAATAACTTCCAGTCGGCTTGTGCCAGTTCGTTCCTATTTGCTGAGCCGCATCATACAAGCCGCTGCCTGCTTGCGATTGGCCGCGCATCCATCAGGAGCTGTGGCGCCTGCCCCCGGCCGCAGTGAATGGAGAGAGTGAATGTGAGAGAGACAGGGGGAGAGAGAGAGAGGGGGGGGGGGGGGGGGGGGGGCAGAGCGCGGTGACCCGCAGTAACCCGGTCAGCGAGGCTGATGCAACACTGTGACTGAGCCGGCCCGGCTAGCTACAGTGCACGTACAGCCCGCTCTTCTACACAGCCCACTCACACATCATGTGGGGAAATAACATCACCAGGCACAAGCTGGTGAGGTGAGGAATGTGTCATCCTGGCCGCAGTCATTTAAATAATTGCCTATTAAATATCGCACCACCGTTTTCTACTTTCAGGGCGGATCTCACTCAGAGGAAAAGTTACAAAATTAACTTCAACAAAACGAAAGGCGCAGGAGGACACACAAGGAACTGCAGATGCTGGGGTCTTCAGTAAAGCACAAAGTGCTGGAGTAACTCAGCCAGTCCCTCTCTGTCACTGCCCTCGTTCTGTGAGTCCGGCTGCTTTCCCACCCTGTTCTGACCCAGATTTGCCACTGCGGCCACCTGCGTTTCTACCTGTCCATTCGCCCCACAAATGCTGCCTGACCTGCTGAGTTACTCCAGCACATGGGTTTTACTCAAGGACTGGAGGAACTCAGCATGTCAGGCAGCATCAGGGGAGGGAATGGACAGGTGATACTTTGGGTCAGGAAAAAAAGTCACAAAGTGCTGGAGTAACTCAGTGGGTCAAGCAGCATCTCTGGAGAACATGGATAGGCAACGTTTCGGATGTGATGCTTCTGTTTCGATTCTTCAGACTGTCTGAAGAAGTGTCCCAACCTGAGACGTCACCTATCCATGTTATGCAATTAGCTTCTACACTGGGGTTTGGTTATTGTCTTACTGGGACTCAGCTTCAAGTAGGCCCCGGTTGAATGAATTACTGGGTCCATGTGTGCCCCTGTGTGGGTTTGTGCTTGCAGTATATGGGTCCCTTGTTAATAGGCCAATCTGGCTGTCCACATGTGTAGGAAGGAACTGCAGATGCTGGTTTACACCGATGATAGACACAAAATGCTGGAGTAACTCAGCGAGACAGACAGCATAACTGGGGCCATTAAATAGGTGACGTTTCTGGTCGAGACCCTTCTTCAGACACCGTCTGAATTCCCTATTTCTTTTCTCCAGAGATGGCTCGACTGTAATCTTCCACTGACTGGTTAGCACGCAACAAAAGCTTTCCACTGTACCTCGGTACACATGACAATAAAGTGAAGTGAAGTGACCCGCTGAGCTACTCCAGCATGGTGTGTTTATCTGGTTGTCCTCATTTGTGGCTGACAGAGGGTGGGGATACTGGAGAATGATTCAGATAATCCCTGTTATACATGAAACCTGATCTACAAATCCATGGCTTCCTCTAATTAGGTTCTCATCATGCTCTGCTTCGTGTAATTTGCTGACATTGTGAAAAAATCCCAGTACTAGAGCAAAATCAGAGGGGGGTACGATACAATAGAACTTTATTTATCCTAGGAGGGAAATTGATTTGCCAACATGCCATAAAAAACACAAAATACATGAAACATACAAGATTCAAGTGAGTTTATTGTCATGTGTCCCAGATAGGACAATGAAATTCTTGCTTTGCTTCAGCACAACAGAATATGGTAGGCATGAATACAGAACAGATCAATGTGTCCATATACCATTATATAAATATATACATACATGTATAAATAAACAGATAAAGTGCAAATAAACAGATAATGGGCTATTGATGTTCAGAGTTTAACATGAAATTAAAAGGACCAGAGGGTAGGCTTGGGGGATGTGCAAAAGATTGGGGGGGGGGGGGGGGGGGGGGGGGGGGGGGAGGGGGAATCAATCAGTCTCAGTCTACCCCCATGACAGAAGGGGGAGGAATTGTAGGATGTAGTTGTGTTGAAGGGTGAGAGTTTAGCTAAAATTGATTACTTCAATGTTTTTACCATTGGGTTGTTAGTTGTCTAAGTGGAATCTGAAGTGCTGTTCTTCCAATTTGCATGTACCCTCTCTCTAGCAATGGAGGTGGCCCAGGACGGAAAGGCCAGTGTGGGAATGGGAAGGGGAATTAAAATGGGGAGGCTGCCGGCCTCACATAGATGTTACAGGGCTTCCAGTAAATTCAACACAGTCATTGCCCATTTATATTATGTTTCATTGATCATGCAGTACAGGAACAGGCCCTTCAGCCCATCAAGTCTGTGCCGATCATTAACCGCACATCCTACGGTCATTAATCCTACGCTCATCTTGTTTTATTCTTCCCATCAGTTCTCTCAGTTCCCACCACTCATTACAGTCAATCTGCAGTGGTCAACTAACCTGCCAACCAAAATAGACACAACGTGCCAATGTTTTCCAGGGATGCTGCCTGACTCGTTGTTCCCCAAGCAATTTGGGTCTTTTTTTTTACTAAAACAGCATCTACAGTTCCTTGTTTCTCCAATCTACCAACCACATGTCTTTGGAATATAGTGTATCGGAGTATATCGGAGCACCCAAGATCAGGACTGAACCCGGGCCGCTGCAGTTGTGAAGCAGCAACTCTAATGGTGTATCTCTGTGCCGCTCATATATTATCCTAGAACTTCCTCACGGCACCATAGACCCGGAGCTCGGGTACTGTCTGTGTGGAGTTTGCACGTTCTCCCTGTGATTGTGTGGCTTTCCTCCACGTGCTCAGGTGTCCTCCCACATCCCAAAGGTTAATTGGCCTCTGTAGACCGTCCAGAGTGTGTAGGGAGTGGATGAGAAAGTAGGATAGCATAGAACTAGGGCAGAGTGGTAGAGTTGCTGTCTTACAGCGCCGGAGACCCGGCTTCGACCCCGACTACGGGTGCTGTCTGTACGGAGTTTGTACGTTCTCCCCGTGAGTTTTCTCAAGAGTTATTCGGTTTCCTCCCACAGTACAAAGATGTACAGGTTTGTAGGTTAATTGGCTCGGTATAAATGTACATTGTCCCTAGTGTGTAGGATAGTGGATTGTGCGGGGATCGCTGGTCGGTGCTCGTGGGAATGGGTGATCAATAGTTAGGGTGGAATTGGTCGGCTGAAGCGCCTGTTTCCATGCTGTATCTCTAAATTCTAAATGAAATATCCCGACTGCTTAAAAGCACTGGGAATATGATTCCATACCATCTGACCATCCTCAAGTCAAGTCAAGTCAAGTGAGTTTATTGTCATGTGTCCCTGTATAGGACAATGAAATTCTTGCTTTGCTTAAGCACACAGAAAATAGTAGGCATTTACTACAAAACAGATAAATGTGTCCATATACCATGATATAAATATATACACACATGAATAAATAAACTGGTAAAGTGCAAATAGCAGAAAGTGGTCATTAATAATCAGAGTTTTGACCAAGCCAGGTTTAATAGCCTGATGGCTGTGGGGAAGTAGCTATTCCTGAACCTGGTTGTTGCAGTCTTCAGGCTCCTGTACCTTCTACCTGAAGGTAGCAGGGAGATGAGAGTGTGGCCAGGATGGTGTGGGTCTTTGATGATACTGCCAGCCTTTTTGAGGCAGCGACTGCGATAAGTCCCCTAGCTCACATCTTCAGCCTTCCCAGCTTCTCTGTGTCTCCATGGTAACTATCACTGATTGAATACAATTATGTAAACTCTTTGGCCAGAGTCCGGAGCCAGGAAGCATAAAGTTAGGATTGGCAATAAATGCAATCAGTAGATAAATAAGAAGCACAAAGTATGGCATGGTAGAGATAAAGCTCGATGTGCAAGAGATGGTGCACGAGAGTGGGGTTATGGTGAGATAGGAGGAAACTTGGCCAGCATAAATACTAGCATGGAGCTGCTGGGCTGAATGGCCTGTTTCTGTGCTGTGAATACCGAGGAGGATGGTAATGACTGTAGATACAGGAGAGATATAGTTGGCATCTGTCCATCTGTATGAGATGATGGTGTGGCTTTGACGTTGTCCTGTTTGCAGAAGGGAATGTCTGACGAAGGGTTTCAGCCCGAAACGTTGCCTATTTCCTTCGCTCCATAGATGCTGCTGCACCCGCTGAGTTTCTCCAGCATTTTTGTCTACCTTCGATTTTCCAGCGTCTGCAGTTCCTTCTTAAACACAACGGAATGTGTTCATCTGTGGTTGTATTTCCTGCTGTGGGTGACTAGGCCTGACCTCGACAGGTCGACCCTCCACCAGCTTCAACCGGTGAACTTGTGTCTGGCCGTTGGAATTGAGTGTGTGTTGTCCATTTTGCAGCTCAGGTTCCTGGCCTCCTGCTTGTTGTGGTGCTGCACACCTCCCTGGAGCTCCTTTCTCCACCTCCCAAGCTTTCCTGCTTGCAGTGGCAGCAGAGACAGGCCTGGAATTTGCGCATTACTAATTACAATGGGTCACTCGGCTGTTGCGATACTCCTGACTCACCCGGTTTGCTCGCTAATCCTCTCCTCTCCTCTCCCCCTCCCCCAACGCCTGCCATGACACGCCACAGCCGGCAGCTCTGCCTCCACCACTGTGCCAGTGCAATGACTTTTAGTAACCCTTGGGAGAGGAGAAGCCAGACGGCAGTAAGCGAGTGAAATGCGTTCCTCCTCTGCGGGAGGCTTCAGCCTGGGCTCCGGTTACTCACACTGAAGCCGGCCAGTGTCAGAGTACAGGGTGAGACACTGAGACGGAATAAATCACGCCACTAATTGGCACGGAGTGACTTGCATTAATCCCAACCACAAGGTTTGCGGGGATTTAGACAAATAAACGCTTATGCCCCAGGTCTTGGTCTGATATGGCCCTGCTTGTACTCTCACTCAGTGTCGGGAACTCAGCGGGTTTCTTCCACTTGACCTTTGCAGTTGTACTCAAAAGGACACCGAATGCTGGAGTGACTCAGCGGGTCAGGCAGCATCTCTGGGGAACATGACCAAGTACAGTTTTGGGTCAAGACCCTTCTTTGGAAAGTTGAATTGTGGCCAAAAAAATCCTCATTTCCTGGAGAGAAAAAAAGAGTGCAGGGGTAAATCTCTCCCCCCCCCCCCACCCCCAGTCTGAAGAAGGGTCTCGACCCAAAATGTCACACATTCCTTCCATCCAGAGATGCTGCCCGTCCCGCTGAGTTACTCCAGCATTTTCTGTCTATCCTCTGGAGTAACGCAGCGGGCCAGGCAGCATTACGGAGAGTCGGTTTGTCAAGGAGGACTCTCTCGAACTTCTACAGGTGCACAGTAGAGAGCATGCTGACTGGTTGCATCGTGGCTTGGTTCGGCAACTTCAGCGCCCAGGAGCGGAAAAGACTACAAAAAGTTGTAAACACTGCCCAGTCCATCATCGGCTCTGACCTCCCTACCATCGAGTTGATTTATCGCAGTCGCTGCCTGAAAAAGGCCTGCAGCATCATCAAGGACCCACACCATCCTGGCCACTCACTCATCTCCCCGTTACCTTCAGGTAGAAGGTACAGGAGCCTGAAATCTGCAACATCCAGGTTCAGGAATAGCTACTTCCCCACAGCCATCAGGCTATTAAACTCCTAAAACAAAACTGAACATTAATAGCCCATTGCATTTTATCTGCTTATTTATGTGTGTATATATATATATATTCATTGGTATATGGACACACTGATCTGTAGGTATGCCTACTATATTCTGTTGTGCTGAAGCAAAGCAAGAATTTCATTGTCCTATCTGGGACACATGACAATAAAGACTCTTGAATCTTCACCTATCTCTGTTCTCCAAAGATGCTGCCTGACCCGCTGAATAACTCCAGCGCTTTGTATCTTTTTTTGTAAACCAGCATCTGCGGTTCCTTACTTCTACTCTATGTGCCTTTATTTCTAAATTTAAGTTTCACTGCCCAATGTGAGTGGGTGGAGCCAAGTGGAGACGGCAGCCGTCTCTCATCCCTGCTTCACGTGCCTCTGTGTGTTCACCCAGTCTATATCTGAAACCTCTATCACACCGTTTAGTTTAGTTTAGAGATACAGCACGGAAACAGGGCATTCGGCCCACCGGCTCCGCGCCAACCAGCGATCCCTGCACATTAACATTATCCTATACCCACTAGGGGCAAAATGTTTTAAGGGCCTGTCCCATCCCACTGTACGAGGTAATTCAAGAGTTCTCCTGAGTTTCCCCGATTCGAACTCGGAGAATTACGGTGGTAGCCGTTCGTAGGTGCTTGGGGGCTTTCGTGGATATTTTTCACAGTGCTGAAAAAACTTCACGAGTTTCCGCGTTTCCCGAGTACCTGCCGTTAGCGTTTCGAGCCGCTACGAGACGTCCATGAGCTCCGATGTATGTAGCCGCTACATACATTCTATGTACTTACCACGAGTTTGATTTTTTTTTTAAAAACTCGGGCGAGCTCTTGAATTACTCGTACAGTGGGACAGGGCCTTCACATTTACCAAGCCAATTAACCTTGCAAACCTGTACATCTTACGAGATGTGCGAGGAAACTGAAGATCCCAGAGAAAACACACACAGGTCATGGGAAGACCGTGCAAACTCCGTACAGGCAGCACCCGTAGTCAGGATCGAACCCGGGACTCCGGCGCTGCATTCGCTGTAAGGCAGTAACTCTACCGCTGGTTGGTATAATCTATTCACACTTTGCAAAGCTCTGCTTACCTCCAGATGTTACTGAAAGTCATTGCACTGACACAAGGATGGTTGCGGGAGGCTGGGACATGTCTATGCAGGAGTAAAGGAAGGGGAAAAGAGGAGAGGATTGATGTACTGTGGAAGCGGGTGTACAAACAGTCACAAACCTGGCTGCTTGTGGATTCAATGCCCACTTGGAAAAGCAGAGGGAACAGAGTCCGTTCCGAAAGATCACGGCTGCTGCTTCTTCCTTGTTTTAGAAATACCAGCGTAAAGAAGGGCAGACTTGCACTTGTAGGCAGCTGAGCGTCACAACTCCACACTTGTTTAGTCAATTAAGTGATGCTGAATTTGACTCACTGTAGTAACCCTTGGAAAAGGAGAAGCCGTGCTTGACCCAGCAAAATAGCACAATCCGAATACAATGGGGAACAAATAATGTGTAGGTGGGAACTGCAGATACTGTCAAATACAGTGAGAGGTAAATATTGACCAGGATACAATGCATGCCCGACTGCCCTGCATGGAATTGACAATTGTTTGGCAATGTGGACCAGTTCCATGCTTGGCATTGTTGTCCGTTACCTGGCTATTCACCTGCACAAGGGTTGTATGTCTACACCCAGTTAAGACAAGAGCAGATCTAACATCTACATAACATTCAGCGCCGAATGGGGAGGCTGAACTATTGAAGTATAGAAGATCAGTGCGCCAGTGTACAGTGAAAAGCTGTTGTTGCTTGCTATCCAGTCAGCACCAAGACAATACATGATTACAATCGAGCCATTTACAGTGCAAATGAAACGGCTACCAGTCAACACCCCCCACATCTAACCTCACCCAAACCTTGACATCTAGACACCCGTCAAGGTAAAGTCACTGTTCGGTTTGAATGTCTGTTTTTTAGTTCAATTTTAGGTCTATTTTAGATATAATTTTTAAGTTGTATGTATTTATTTCTGTTTTTATTAATTGCACTGACAAAAACTGATGAAACAATTTTTTGTTTCCTCTGTGTATGCAAGTACTCGGTGAAATTGTTCCCGATGTTGTTCCCGAAGATTGTTCCTGATGTTGGAGAAGTCCAGGACAAGGGGTCACAGCTTAAGGATAAGGGGGAAATCCTTTAAAACCGAGATGGAGAACTTTTTTCACACAGAGAGTGGTGAATCTCTGGAACTCTCTGCCACAGAGGGTAGTTGAGGCCAGTTCATTGGCTATATTGAAGAGGGAGTTAGATGTGGCCCTTGTGGCCAAGGGGATCAGAGGGTATGGAGAGAAGGCAGGTACGGGATACTGAGTTGATGATCAGCCATGATCATATTGAATGGCGGTGCAGGCTTGAAGGGCCGAATGGCCTACTCCTGCACCTAATTTCTATGTTTCTATGAAATGACAACGTAAATACTGAAAAAAACCAAAATGGTTCTTGAGGCACTATTTCTGCTTACTCCAGAAGCAGTCCCTGGTGGCATGCTGATGGGTTAATGTCTATGGGCACAGCTAGGTATAACTTTAGATAGTAACTCAGCGGGACAGGCAGCATCACTGGAAAGAAGGAATGTGGGACGTTTTGGATATAGACCCTTCTTTAGACTAGTCTTTGATAAGGGAAATGAGAGATAAAGAACAATGAATGAAAGAAATGCAAAAAAGTAACAAGGATTAAGTAAACAGGCCATTGTTAGCTGTTGTTGGGTGAAAACGAGCAGCTGGTGTGACTTGGGTGTTGGTGGGATACAGAGAGAGGGAATGCTGGGGTTACTGGTAGTTAGAGAAATCAATATTCATACCACTGGGCTGTACGTTGCCCAAGCAAAATGTGAGATGCTGTTCCTCCAATTTGCATTTAGCCTCACTCTGACAATGGAGGAGGCAAGGAGGCAGAGGACAGAAAGGTCTGTGTGGGAATGGGAAGGAGAATTAAAGTCCTTAGCAACCGGGTATAGCTTTACTTGGACGGAGAGCAGGAGAAGGGTCAGAGTGGGTATCTCACCCCTCTCAACCCCATTTTCCTGCCTTCTCCCCATAACCGCCGACTCCTGTACTAATCACGAATCTATCAATCGCCACCGTGATAATATCCATTGAATTGAGTGTGATGTGCAAGATGAGCCAGGATATGACTGACCAACCGACCTGATATATGTTGTAGCCATCACTGGACAGGGCTCACTGAGAGGATGTGGGCTGTAGGAATAGAGGGCAAGTGAAGTGGACATCTCGGGTATAACAAATGCATCGTTAAATTGAGGAGATCTGAGAGGAAATATATTGATTATAAAGTTATAGTTTAGATTTAGTTTAGCGATACAGCACGGAAACAGGCCCTTTGGCCTAGCGAGTCTGCAGCAACCAGTACATTAACACTCTCTTACACACTAGGGCCAATTTACAGTCTTTACCAAAGCCAACTAACCTACAAACCTGTATGTCTTTGGAGTGTGGGAGGAAACCTGAACACCCAGAGAAAACCCACGCAGTCATGGGCAGAAGGTACAAAGCTCACACAGACAGCCCCCGTGGTCAGGGTTGAGCCCGGGTCTTGGGCGCTGTAAGGCAGCAGCTCTACCGCTGCACCACCTTGCCACCCGTCGAGTTGTTGCTGCATATGCTTCGTCAAAAATCACATGTGTAAATTGTTTCCATCGGTTTCCTTTTGCCTTTCTAAAGAGGATGCAGAGTGGTGCATATAGATGGTGTAAGGAGATATTTATCGGAGTGTTATTGTGTGGGACGACTTTAATACTTTGTCCTCTGTTGCTGTTTAGGAGAGAGTCCACAAGGTTCAGCAAGGCAGCTCTGTGGGTGAATCTATCTCCATTATTTGTAAGTGGCAACTCTAGCCTGTGGAAGGCAGGAACAAATGTTGCCCATATTCCAAAAATAAGGAAACATTGTCTTGTGTTTTGTACTTTGTGGGAGGTTAGAGAGAGAGATACAGCAGGGAAACAGGCCATACAGCCCACCAAGGCCTCCCTGACCACAAACCAAAGGATTCATACTCACCATACTCTAAACTCAATTTTTTTTTTACCCCCCCACAATTTAAATCATTTACATACATATAGGGGACTATTTACAAAAGCCAATTAACTTCCCAACCTAGATACTCAAAATGCCAGAATAACTCAACGGGTCAGGCAGCATCTCGGGAGAAAAGGAATGGGTGATATTTTGGGTTGGGACCCTTCTTCAGACCGGGATGGGGTGCAAGCCCACTGGGCTGATCTATAGTCAGGGTCAAGCTTCTCAATCTGGACGTTTTTGGCATGTGGCAGGAAATCAGAGCACCGAGGGGAAAAAAAACAACAATCTCAAAGGGAGAACATCCAAACTCCACACAAACAGAGGTCAGGATAGAACCCTGGTCTCTGGTGCTGTGAGGCAGTGACTCTACCAGCTGCACCACCCACATCCAGTCTGTTCCAAATGCAGAGATCGTTCTTTCAGTCTTATTGATTTAGCTGGCAGCCTATGATGGATCAAGCAGGCACCATCACATGCTTTGAAGAACACTGTCATCATATCCAAATACATTATTAATAGAGTCTCGGGAGTTCTAGCTCCGCTCACACGAGCTCCACAGGGAAGCTTGTTTCCAGTGTTGGGTGAGGTCTGGATGGTACCTCCACGATCAGTTGGCAGTCAGCGTTCCAGTCCAAGGTTTGGCCACAGCGATGGGATGGTGGACCACTGGACTGATCTGTAGCCGGGGCCATTTCCTTCATAGCTGGAGACCAGGGTACTCTTCAATGTGTTTTACTGAGTTGGGCCACCCTAGAATGGAAAGGTTTTTACATTCGCTGAGCTCAGCTGCTGCATTACACAAGTAGCAGGAATAACACAACAAGCTTGCCCGAGAGACAGTCTAGCATCACCTCTGGACTCAGTAGCATAGCAACCAATCTCTAATCGTTTAGTGCTTTAACTTAAGGGATTTATTCACAGAGAAGCAGGATTTTATGCTCAGCAACACTGCATCTCACTCGCTCCTGGATGTGCTTTACATCCATGCTTCACCCAACCTGCTCAAATAAGCCCATTGATTAGGAATTCTGCCTCTTCGTGCTAATTCCAAATATTGATCGATTCATTATTGTCACGTGTGCACATGCTTCAGTGAAATTCTTTGTTGTGCATGCATTACACACCGAACACCTGGCACGGCGGTAGAGTTGCTGCTTTACAGCGGCCGAGTCCCGGGTTCGATCCCGACGACGGGTGCCGTTTGTTCATTCTCCCCGTGACCGTGTGGGTTTTCTCAGAGATCTTCGGTTTCCTCCCACAAACCAAAGACGTACAGGTTTGAAGGTTAATTGGCTTGGCATAGCCATAAAGTGTCCCAATTGTGTGTGTGAGATAGTGCTAATGTGCGGGGATCGCTGGTCGGTGCGGACTCGGTGGGCCGAAGAGCCTGGTTGCACGCTGCATCTCTAACACGAAGAGAGACATAAAATGCTGGAGTAACTCAGCGGGACGGGCAGCATCTCTGGAGAGAAGGAATGGGTGACGTTTCGGGTCAAGTCCCTTCTCTAGTCCCGTTGGCCCCTCTTCCATCTCGCTCACCTTCCCCCACTTTAATTGGCATTTTAAATTGCCCGTAATGTGCAGGGAGTGGATGTGAAAGTGGGATAACATAGAACTAGTGTGAATGGGTGATCGATAGGCTTGGTGGGCTGAAGGGCCTGTCTCCATGCCGTATCTCTAAACTAAAACTCTTATCCCTTCCTCATGGTTTTCTGCTCACGGCCTGATCTCAGGAGCTAGAAGCATAGATGAAGCATTCATGAGAAACTTTTGAAAGAGATTTGGTTTTTTGTTATTGAAAAAGAAATATCTGCAGGCGAATGTGGAAGTGGGTAAATGGGCAACTCCCGGAGATGTTGGAGGGCCACCTATCACTGTATGCTGTGACTCTATTGACTTGCTTTTGAACGTAGACTTTGGACATTCGACATGAGTGCATCATTTGTGTATCTATGGAATTTTTGAGTGTTTGCTGTGGCCACAATCACCATTCCGGGAATTCACAGTGTCCAAAAACGCACTTCTTGCTAAAATCAAATAGAAAGTCTCTGTGAAGCAATTTAAATCAGAGGATTTGATTTTTTTTCTTCAATTTTTTTGCCTTTAAACAACATATTTAAGATGGTATTTAAGAAGGAACTGCAGATGCTGGAAAATCCCAGGTACACAAAAATGCTGGAGAAACTCAGCGGGTGCAGCAGCATCTGTGGAGCGAAGGAAAAAGGCAAAGTTTCGGGCCGAAACCCTTCTTCAGAAACTTGGAGCAGACTACATGTTCAGCACAAAAATAAGTATTTTTTAATCTGAGAATTTATTTTAGAGACAGTGTGGAAACGGGCCTTTCGGGCCACCGAGTCCGCACCGACCAGCGATCCCTGCACACTAACGCTATTCTCCAAACACTAGGGACAATTTACAATTTTACTGAAGCCAATTAATCTACAAACCTGTACTTCTTTGGAGTGTGGGAGGAAATCGGATCACCTGGAGAAACTCCACTCGGAGAACGTACAGACGGCACCCATGGTCAGAATTTAACAAGGTAGCAACTCTACCTTGCCAAGGCAAAGGTTCACCTTCACCACTCGCTTACCCACCAAGTCTGTACTTACCACGAGACGACAAGCCGAAATGTCTTTAGTAATGCCAGCTACAACCCAGCTGGTGGGAGATGCAGACTCCAGGGCACCTCCAGCAGCAGATCACCTCCAGTCAGCACAACTGCAGCAAACAGCTGCAAGGAAGTTTGTTTTTTGTGTTCACACACACACGGTGCAGGAGCCAGAGAGCTTCTTCACACCTGGAGAGGGAAATGCCTGAAGCTGCACATAGAACCAGGTTTAAAAACAGCTGCTTTCCTACAAACTATCAGCATGTTGAACCAACTGGCACAATCCTAATCTGACCTTGGCAACAGAACGCTATGGGCCATTTCTTGCATTAGTTTTAGTTTTAGAGATACAGAGTGGAAACTAGCCCTTTGGCGCACTGAGTCCGCGCCGACCAGCGATCCCCACATATTAACACGATCCTACACACTAGGGACAATTTCTTTTTACATTTTACCATGCCAATTTACCTACATACCTGTATGTCTTCAGAGCGTGGGAGGAAACCGAAGATCTCTGAGAAAAGTCACTGGGACAACATACAAACAGCGCCCAGAGTTGGGATCGAACCCAGGTCTCCGGCGTTGCAAAGCAGCAACTCTACCGCTGCACCACGGTGCCTGCTGCTGTGGAGTCGTTTTCCCCCAATTGTCTTTTGCACAAACTTGCCCCTTTCTGAAGTTTTTTTCTTTTATCATCTTGCAGAATGTATGTGCAATTAATGATTGTGGACATTATCCGAGTCTATGAGTTGTGTGTGTGTGAGATGATGTTCAAAGGAAGATTTTCATTGTACCTTTACCACTCCAAACCTGTGCATGTGACAGTAAACTCAACAACATAAACTCCCATGGTTTATTTCAGGTAAATCCACCATGTGCACAGTGGTAGATTGGCTGCCTTTACAAGGCAGTGTCGCAGGTTCAATCCCGACTACAGGCGCGGTTTGAGTGGAGTTTGCACGTTTTCCCTGCGACTGCATAGGTTTCCTCATTATTTCCAACTTATTTATTTGCAACAGTGGTCAGCTTTGAAGTAAATTGGCTGCAATTTAATATTCCGGAGCTTTTTAGAGTTACTTATTAGGTTCGTTGAAACAAGTTATTTTGGGATATTTTGCAGAGCCCCTCTGATATATAATGGCAATTATTTTGAGCTGGGGGCTGGTATACAGTGGTGTCATTGAATAAGAGGTAACCACTGTACATCTTGACATGCAGAATTTCATGCGAGTGGTGTACCAACACAAGATGTGGAAACGCTAGACAAACCTGGCTCTCATACCCCGTCACACACACTATAATTGAGTTACACACTCCATTGGCTTCCATCTCTCATTAGTCTACTAAATAACTGGGGGGTTCTTATGACAGTTACAATATGGCGAAACTATCCACATATCTGACCCCTGCAAATGAAGAACTGGAAACCTTGCAAAACTTCAGAGAGGTGACACAACTCAACATCATGACAGGCTTGAGGTGTGTGCATAGGAAGGAACTGCAGATGCTGGTTTCACCAAAGAGGGACACAAAATGCTGGAGTAACTCAGCTGGACAGGCAGCACCTCTGAAGAGAAGGAACGGTTGAATGAGGTGTGCACCCCTTTGTAGGTAATGGATATCACACTAGGTTTTACATACGTTTTAAATCAATAACATGGGAGGTTGTTTGCATGTCAGCCTCCCTGCAAGACAGATATTTGTAACCAAGGAACAGCCTGCACAGCAAATTGATTTTTCCCCAATGGGGGCATTCAGAAAAAAAGTTTATCACCAAGTTCAAATTAGAGTTGGCCTAACATAGTGAAATCGGGAAAAATTATTTCACATCAAAAGCCTGCATTTCATAGAAACATAGAAATTAGGTGCAGGAGTAGGCCATTCGGCCCTTCGAGCCTGCACCGCCATTCAATATGATCATGGCTGATCATCCAACTCAGTATCCCATACCTGCCTTCTCTCCATACCCTCTGATCCCCTTAGCCACAAGGGCCACATCCAACTCCCTCTTAAATATAGCCAATGAACTGGCCTCAACTACCCTCTGTGGCAGAGAGTTCCAGAGATTCACCACCGTGTGAAAAAACCTGTGGTTGTATGTCTGAAATAGATCCAATTCCGAGATCTGGGATATAATTGAGCAGGTGTAGGATGTTTTGAGGGGCATGTATGGTGTACTTGGTAGAAGGACAGACCAACAGGCATGATGTGGGAATCTTGGATAGACAAAATGCTGGAGGAACTCAGTGGGTTAGGCAGCATCCCTGGAGAGAAGGAATGGATGACGTTTCGGGTCAAGACCCTTCTTCAGACACATGAAAACAGAATCTCAAGTGCAGGACCACAGAGGTAGCTGTTTCAGGACATTGAGATCACATGTAAGTTTGCACAAAGCCAAAGAGATTGAGCCTTAAATTCTTAGTGGACTGGGACCATGTCCAGGGAAGGTGGTACCTGTAGCCAGGCATGGTGCTGCTCAACAGGGCTGGGACCCATGTCCTGGCAAGGTAGCAGTAGCAAGAACAATAACTGGGAGAGTACCAGAGGAACAAAGATTAGTTTAAAGATGCAGCACGGAAACAGGCCCTTCGGTCCTCTGAGTTCGTGCCGACTAGCACATTAACACTATCCTACACACACTAGGGGCAATTTACACATACACCAACCTAATTTGCATACATACCTGCACGTCTGGAGTGTGGGAGAAAAAAAGATCTCGGAGAAAACCCAGAATGTCACGGGGAGAACGCAGAATCGGTGTTTTTGGTTAGAATGGTAGGTGTACTCTTAAAATGACAGCACATGTTCAGTGCAGTTGAGAAAGCATACAAAGCTGCTGAATAATTGCAGCATTTCTGCAAGAAATAATGGAGATTTGTTACGCTGGAGCAGGGGTCACATTGAAACATCATTCGGATTGATACACTTAAGTTTAGAGGTACAGCATGGAAATGGTTGGCCCACCAAATCCATGCTCGCCATCAATCTCACTAGTTCTAGCTTAACCCCCTTTCCAATCCACTGCTGACACGTGGGGTAATTTACAGAGGCGAATTAACCTACAAACACCCGCATCCAAAAAGGAGTGTGAGGAAACCAGAGCACCCAGAGGAAACCCACCTGGTCACAGGCAGAACGTGCAAACTCCACACAGAACTGAACCCAGGTCTCTAGCACAGTGCAGCAGCAGCTCTACCGATCGTACCACTGTGCTGCCATTTGAGAAGTGAGCTATTGCACTGCTTCGACACAATGCTTTGTCACGAGCACAGCTAATCCTCGGATCTCCTTACCAAAAGTATGAATGAAAATATAAAACAAAGAAAGGAAGTTAAATTGTTTATTTTAAATATTGCCTCTGTTAAAATAGGAACAAGTGACACTGATACAAGTGCATCAAGATCTACACAATAACATGATTCACAGCAGGTTCCAGACTACAGTGTTGGTGAACAGGAGATTGCCACACTATAGGGACATTGACTTTAATAAAGCAGAGACTAGTCTGCTCAGACTTGCTGATCGGCGAGATGGTTAGTTGTTCTTCAAGCTCTTGTTAAGTACACACATCAAGCAAAAGGCAAGTTGGGGTTCTGTCCCATGGTTTAATAGACTTGGGCGCCTGCAGACCCACCGCCAATATTCTGGTGGGATGCAGGGATTTCATCAAATAAATTAGAATGGCACATCCCATTCATCCGTGACTTGGTGTCAAACCTTCTCACCTCATTCCTCCCCAGCTGAATCATTAAGGTTGCAGGTGAAAGGAATGTTTTGATTGTTATATGATTGGGTCAGTGGCATTCACATTAGGGGGGGGGGGGGAGGGAGGGGGGGATAACAGCATACATCAGCGGTACAATGCAGCTCCCGACTCGGGCAAGTTATCTGATCTGCGTAAAACTAAGCATGTCCGCAGCCACATGAGGGACAGGTGGATAAGGGGCAGAGGTCACACCCCCGAGCAGGCGAGGTCAGTTTGAAATAAAAGCTCAATTTGTAATCAATTTCAAACCCATAATGGAATATCTGTGGCATTGTCCATTGTTGAGTCAGGTCCCTTTCAGCAGGAGTTCAATTTGCTTTAAACGTCCGAGCCATCAATTAAACCCATTTGGAGTCAACTCATGACCAAGCGATTAAAGATCATTCCTTGGCGCTTGGATCTGCACCGCTGGTCCAGCTGAGAGGAGTCACTCCAGAGGCACCACAATGAACAGGAACCACCACACAGGGAGGTACTGGAGCAGAGGTTAGAATCAAATCACCCAAATGCTGATGCTGCAGCTTGACATGGAGGGCAAACGGACATCTCAATTGCCAATTTATGAGACACCCAAGAACATGGAGAGAGGAGGAGGAAAAAAAAAAAAAAAAAAAGCCATACCCAGCCTGGTTTGTATTCTCTGGAGATCAAGTTGTACTGTGGGAGGATGCAGGAGCTGCTGTTTCTGGACCAAGGCTGTGCAACAAGCTGGTTCCAGGAGCAAAGGACACAAAGTGCTGGAGTAACTCAGCGGGCCAGGCAGCATCTCTGGCAAACAAGGGATGTATGACGTTTTGGGTTGGGAGCCTTCTCCCAGACTCCTGAAGTTCCCAATGGCTTTGGGAAACTTGAATCAGCCCTGGCAACCTGGGACAACTTCAACAGCGAGAGATTTTTGTTTTTAATATAGTGTTTAATTATATTACTATTAACTTTCCGCATGGTTATTGAAGCACAACATTCAGTCACACAAAAGACAATGGCATCACACCTTACACCAAAAGGAAATTCAAAGACTGGAAAAAAAAAATCTCAGAACAAAGCATCTTCCAAAGGAAACTTCATATACAGTACATCCCTGACCATCTAAAGTTCCAACTCCAGAAAAGACCACAGGCGAACCTGTATATTGATACACTGAGTATTAGAAAGAAAGATTGTGTTTGGTGCAGGTAGATTCTCACGCTTACAAACATTTGGTGCAAACTGTCCATCAGTCAATGTCCAATAGTGTACAGAGCACAATGTGTGCCAAAGCTCATTTCTTCCCCTCCCCCTTAATGGAGGCTAGACCATGGATTTCAGTTTAAGTTAGAACTGTTACGTGGGTTAACAAGAAATTGAAGTGGGGAGGGGAATGGGGAAAATGCAATAGTGTCAAATGCTTGATGGTCAATGGTTAGTCGCTCAGCATTTGCTTTCATCGGGCAAAAAAAAAAAAAAAAAAAAAAAAAAGTACTGGCGAGCTTGGGATGGATCAGGGTTGGTGTGGGAGGTGCTGGAACTGTTGAGTGGTCTTAAGGCCAATACGCAACTCAAATGCAGACAAAATAAATATGAGTGCGGCTAGTGATCTACGGCACACTGTTAACAAACACAAACTTAAAATCCAACTTATTACAAAAGGCAATGGGCAAAAGTGATACAGTATGGAATGAGACCATATACTTGAAATGTGTAATAGATGGCAATGAATGGCATGCCATCCACTGTTGCAAGCTCTGGGAGCAGCCAGCATTTGAGAAGAATGATCATCCCAATCCAAATCATTTCCATATCATTGACGTTGGCAGACTCTGCCAAATATTTACAAAAAGCACTTCCCTCTGATCCAGTATTTTTTTTTTTTTTTTTCCCTTAAATTTGTATCGTTTGCACCTGGCTGCGCTGAGAGTTAAGATGGAATCCTTTAATGCAAAATCTTTACCTGTGCAAGGAGACTTTGAAGCAGAGGTAAGAATGGATGGGTGTTGGGAGCTAACACTGTTACGAAACAGTTCTGGAGAAACAAGCGACAAACCAGATGCCCCAAAGATTACCATTCAGTAAGGTGTCAATTCCAAAATTGAGCAAGAACCTACTGTCTACTATCAACAATGAAGCACAATTGTTATTTACAGCCGCCTGCTATTCTCAAATCTTTCATCAGTTTACTGGTAACGTGGAGAGAGGAGACTTCTTAAAAAGGATTCCACCTTAAAAATCATAACTGCTGACAAAACTGCCTTCGTGACTTGGTGGAGTCTTTGGCATTTTGGGGAGCAACAGTGTACGTTGAGTCTGCTCACTTGAGCGCCCTCAGCCACTTCTGGTGCTGCTGTCTCCAGTTCTCCTCCTGCGGGCCAAGATCACCTCATGCGAGGCCACCTTACAATTACTGGCCAGCCCGAGCCAACGCGATATGTTGATGAAGCAGGTGGTGATGTTTCCTCGCCACCCGTACTCGCTGGTCGAGTAGTCGTACGGGAACGTGTGATGGTAGTTGTGGAATCCTTCACCTGCAAAAAGCACGAGGGGGAAAAATTCTCAGCATCAAGTTGCCAACGATAAGGGCGAACCCAGAAATGTAACCAAAACAATAGCAACCCCGTCATCACCAGAATTACCCAACCGACAAATATCCAGCCCTACAGCCAAGAGCAGACACAAAGTACTGGAGTAACTCAGCGGGTCAGGCAGCATCTCTGGAGGAACAAAAAAAAAAAAAAAAAAAAAAGAGGCGACGTTTCGGATCGAGATCTTTGTGAGGGTTGGTGAATCTGTGCCACAGAAGGCTGTTGAGGCAAAGCCAGTGGATATTTTTAAGGCATAGACTAGAACAGGTGTCAGAGGTTATGGGGAGAAGGCAGGAGAATGGGGTTGGGAGGGAGAGATAAATCAGCAGAGGATTTGATGGGCTAATTCCACTCCTATTCCTTATGACCCTTCTTCAGACCCGAAAAGGCACCCATCCTTTTTCTCCAGAGGTTCAGAGACACCGCCAGCATTTTGTGTCTATCTTTGGTATAAACCAGCATCTGCAGTTCTTTGTTTCTACACCTCCAGTCAAATGTTTATTTGTCATATGTACCAACAGAACAATTAAATTCTTACTTACAACAGTGTAACAGATCCAAAACAATGTATAAATAAAATCAATTAATTGAAATACTATTGTAAAAAAACAATCTTGTGTAACCTCGCTAAACTGCTATTTAATATCTTCACTGTCTCCAGTTTTCACCAAGTAGAGAAATTACCACTTTTCAGCTCCAGAGCTGGCAATCTTATGTTCCTCACCCCAGCACTGGGCACAGAGCCATCAGAAAAGCAAATTCACTAATATAACCCCGGATCTGAATGCCAGCCAGCTCCTTTCTGAATGCAAAGTAAAGGGAGGCACAGTGGTAGAGTTGCTGCCTTACAGTGCCAGAGACCCGGGTTCAATCCTGACTACGGGTGCTGTCTGTATGGAGTTTGCATGTTTTCCCCGGGAGCTCCGGTTTCCTCTCAAACTCCAAATACAGTGCAGGGTTGTAGGTTATTTTGGCTTTGGTTAAAACAAATTGTCAATTGTCTCTTGTGTGTGTGTGTGTAGGATGTTGGGATTTCATCAAATAAGTGCCAGTGCATGGAGATTGCTGGTCAGCATGGACTTGCTGGGCCAAAGGGCCCATTTCCTTGCTGTATCTCTAAAGTAAAGTTTGCAGATAGATACAATGCCTGAAGTGCCAATTGTGACTAAGCACTGTTCCTCGTTCTCATGGAGGCAGTTCCCGACTTAATTCCAGCATTAATGTCTGCATGAAGTTGAACCTCCCCTGAAGCATGCACTATTTCTTCTTTGTTGATTGATGCAGGTGCCACCTCGAGACTAAACCTCAATTAAAACAACCTCCATGGACCATTTAAAGACCCAACTTCCTCACAATTACTCCACTTTCAACAGAATTTGTGGGATATCGCACACTGTTTCATCCACAATTTGGCTCCAAAGTTGGCTTCCGGTTCCACTATCACCCAAACACCCTCTCCTCCTTCCTGTAAGATGGGCCATAAAACCTATTTTGAGTCGGGCACTGGCCAACAAAAGGCAGTATGTGGTCAAATAAGATGCAAGTAACCGATTTTATAAAAGTTGCTGATTTATGCAGATAACTGGAATGTTGCTGGGTTTAGTGGGATTTAGTGAGAGAGTGGACAGGCTGGGTTTGTTTCCCTTGGGGAGATGGAGGCCAAAGGGAGGCCCAATAGAGGTGCATAAAATTATAAAACAGGTTGAGATAGGACAGAGAATTATAGCCTTTTCACATGGTAGTGGTATAAAACACAAGAGCATAGGTTTAAGGCGAGAAGGGAGATTTCAAAAGATGGTAGAAGGGGCAAGTCCTTTTATTTATCCCAAACTGTCTGGAACTTGCTGCTGGAGGTGGTGGAATTAGTTACAAACCCCTATGTTTAAGAGGCATTCATTATAGGCAAGCCACAAAAGGATACAGTCCCACTGAAGGACAATTGGACTTTTATAGGTGGATGGTCGTGGCAGGCCGAAGGGCCCCAGTTACTGTGCTGTATAGTTACAATACTCCTACAAAAGTAGAATTTTCAATTTCAATTAAGAATGTAGAAGCAAGGAACTGTAGATGCTGGTTTACCAAGATGAGAAAAAAAATGTTGGAGTAACTCAGCGAGCCAGGCAGCTACCTTGGCGAACATGAATAAGTGACATTTCTGGTCAGGGCACTTGTTGAGTTATTTTAGTCTGAATAAAGGTTGCTACTCAAAACGTCAGCTAACCATGTTCCCCAGGGATATTGCCTGAGCTACTGAGTTAGCTGCTCCAGCAGTGTACGTCTTTCAAATTGATAAATGTTGCTCTTAAAACAAAAATATTGCAGAAGCTGAAAATACTTGACATATCAAGTTGCATTTGTGGAGAGAGAATCAGCTAATGTTTCAGACATCAGAATTATGAACCAGACACCCCTTCACCAGCACAAGCCCAACTGGTCATGACACCACCATCCACGCTCAATTTCACTTCACAGATGCTAGTATTTGTAAGGGTGGTGAATCTGTGGAATTCTTGTCCACAGAAAGCTGTGGAGGCAAAGTCAGTGGACATATTCAAGGCAGATAGATAGATTCTTGATTAGTGTGGCTGTCAGAGGTTATGGGGAGAAGGCAGGAGAATGGGGTTTGGAGGGAGAGATAGATCAACCACGATTGAATGGCAGAGTAGACTTGATGGGTCGAATGGCCTAATTCTGTTCCATCTCTCAGGAGCTATTTCCAGCATTTTGGATTTTATTATTGCTTATAATAGGTCCGCTCTCATACCCCGTGTAACATTGTGGGCTAAGACTAGTGAAACCACTGGTACCAGCCTGGCTTCCATTATTTTCCATGTTCAACAGCACACACGTGACCATGACCTAACCCACCCTTGACCGGAGGACAATGCTTTGTCAACTGCCTTCCCACAAATGTATTCCTGCAATGCCAAACAAGATGTATTTCTCACAGCATAGACTAAAGCTCATGAACTAGATGGTTTCCTGGGGGGGGGGGGGGGGGGGTCTGTATTTGAACCACAACCTTAACTAGTGCCCACATGCTATACAACACACATTATGAAAGAAACACAGGGTCCTGATATCAAAATATCACCAATCCCAGTTCTCCAGAGATGCTTCCTGACCTGCCGAGTTACTACAGCATTGCTTGCCTTTATTATGTAAAGCTCTTTGCTGCTGTATGAAATAGAGTTGATTTTGACAGCAACAACTGAATGCTTAAATCAAAGCCTGGTCTGCAACAGTGCAGCTGATAACCAAATGGCCTTGGGGCTGCTCGGGTATGTATTCAGTTCAGAGACCTTCAGTTAAATGGCTGAAGGTTAATAATTTCACAGCTCAAATATTGACACTGATCCACAAGATGGGTGGATAGTGCTTTCCTGTTGTCAAGCCCCATCAACCAATCCTACCTTTCATTCCCTCATTACAAATAAATCTGGCACTACAACAATTATTGGGTTGTTGTTATTGGTAGCACCACAATTACCCCAAAACTTGGAATTGATCACCAAAACTTTAAAAGCCCTGTCCCACTGTACGAGTTCATTCAAAGAGTTCTCCCGAGTTTGCCCTGATTCGAACTCGGAGATTTACGGTAATGGTATTCGGGACATTTTTCAACATGTTGAAAAATCTTCACGAGTCTTCCCGAGTTTACTGCGTTTCCCAAGTACCTGCCGTTAGCATTACGAGCCGCTAAGAGATGTCCCCGACGTACCCGCTACGTTCATTCTACGTGCTTACCACGAGTTGGAGATTTTTTTTTAAAACTCGGGAGAGCTCTTAAATGAACTAGTACAGTGGGACAGGGCTATACGTCTTCAAAAATCTAGCTCTGCCAAGTTTTAAGCTTTCTGTAACTTGATGCTTTCTAACTTGGGTTAGCATTAAATCTTGTCCAATTGCTCCTGTGTGAAGGGCCTTATGAAGTATTATACCAAGGGAAAGATATTCACCAAATTGTGGTGGTTTTTCAGTGTTAGGTTGGGGGCAGGGCAAGGAGGACGGTTATTAACAGTTTCCCAAGTAGCAGAGTTCAATCGAGCCTAAATTTACAAGGAAAAAAAATCCATATTAACCCAAAACAATAGATTTGTATTGTTTCTGGCCGTAGGTACAGTTCCCTCGAGGAGAAACATGTGCCTGTTAAATTGATTAAGAGACCAAAGTCAAACAAACAATTTCAGATGTAAAGAGCTGAATCCTCCAGAGATTTGCTGGGTTACTTTAGGGGCTGAGGGAATATTTATGCAGATCTTCCCTCAGAGTTTTGAGTAAAATGCAGTAGGGAATACAAATTGTGGAAAGAACATGAACAACAAAATAACTGCTCAGTGCTCCATTGTATCGTTCAAACAACCTTCAGACAGTATACATAGTGACATTTCATTAGTTTGGTTCCCCCACAGCTACAGGCATATTCACCTTTCACCCAATAACTCAAGGCAAAGGTTTTGAATCTGGCTACATTGTGATAAAGGAATGCACAAGGTTTGATTCTCAAGGAGACAGCAGCCAGCACTCACTGTCCTATTGGCAACCTGACCGCAGAGGTCCAGGTTCATTGCACAATGGCCTTGCATTGCGATTATTCCAACACACACTCCCAGTCTGCAATACAAACATCTCCAAACTGGAGCAGATCCAAAACACTGCAGCTCAAACTGACACACAAAAGCCCTGTTCACTCATCAACCCTTCTCAACAGGGCTCTGTTCTCAGATGATTTCACATTTCAAAATTGTTCCTCCATATCCTCACCAACACCATTCCTGGCACCTCCAATCCCCAGACCTCCATTTCTGGCAGCTCATGTATTCCTATTTGCACCAAAGATAAGACACAAAATGCTGGAGTAACTCAGCGCGTCAGGCAGCATCTCTGGAGAAAAGAAATAGGTGACGTTTCGGGTCGAGACTCTTCTTCAGACAGAGTCAGGGGAGAGGGAAGCAAGGGATAATGAAAAGGCACATAGAACAAATTAACGAAAGCTATGCAAAAAGACAGATGCCTGGGTTGCAAAGTCAAAATTCATGCCGGATTTTAATGCACCAGTCCATTAGATTGTCAAGTATTAAAGATGCTAAATAAACACTTTGTGGTTAACAGTAAATTCCAAGCCAAGCAGATTTGGGCACATGATTAGCAGCAGCAACCAAATTTGCAAACATCTAAAAGATAAGTCGGATTAAACGGGAGGCATAGTTGCCCGATGAATATACAGCGGGGCATTCTTACCTATTGCTCCAAATGCGACAAATCTGTTCTCCCGGGGGTTAATTGTAACGTCGTAGGGCTTGTTACCGAACATGTGGGCTGCGCTGTTCACCAGCCAGGTGGCATTCAGCACCAACGTGTATCTCAGGATGGCAGCCAGGAAGTAGGAAGTCCAAAAGGTCTCCTCCCAGAAATACCAGGGAACAAATGTTGGGAGCACGAAACACAAAAGCACCACAGAGGGTTTATAGTACCTGGAAAAGAGGCAGGCGTTTGTTACACATTAGAAAAACACATTACCGGTGTTTAAGTTACAGTTCCAGGAAGCATTTTTATTAAACCTTGGACTCGGGGCTATTTGCGAATTTTAGTTTTGAGACAGTGCAGAACCAGGCCCTTCGGCCCTCTGATCCCTCACCAACCAGCAATCACCCACACACTAGTTCTATCCTACACACTAGGTACAATTTTACAGAAGCCAATTAACCCACAAACATATGTGCCTTTGGCTGTGGGAGGAAACCAGAGCACCCAGAGAAAACCCAGGCCGTCACGGGGAGAACGTGCAAACTCTGTACAGACTGCACCCGTAGTCAGGATCAATCCCGGGCCTGTGGCATATCAGTCTCACACCCCTATGTATGAAGACATTTCACATGTCCCAAACTAAATCTGATATATAATAATAGCTTGGAATCCTCAATTGTAACAACTGCTTGCAAATCGTTCAACTTTATCCCCATTAAGTTGAAAGCTGATAAAATGCAGCAGTTATAAGAGCAAGCTAAGTTTTTTATTTCATTAGGGCCACCACAGTGGCCAGCTGATAGACCTCTGCTTCTTAGCGCTAGGGACCCAGGTTCGATTCCGACGTTGGGATCTGTCTGTGTGGAGTTTCCACTATGTGCCCATGTGAGTTTTCTCCCACATCCCAAAGACATGTGGGGCTTGGGTTAATTGGCACCTAAAGTGCCCCTGCGGTGCAGGGAACGGATGCAACAGAGGGGCAACTGAACCAATGTGAGCAGGTCAGCATGGACTCAGTGGGCCAAAGGGCCTCACTAAACTGAGCTCGAAACTAAAAACTCAGCTTATGCACAAGCAAAAGAGAAGAGCTGTTAGATTGTTTCAAAGACACATTTAGTCGCGGTATACAATCACTTCCTGTCACAGACTCCAGATTAACTCAACGTTTCCTGGCTCAGTTAGAAATGGTCCAAGATCCAAACCTAGGCAACAGTTTAACAGAGCACTACATTGTTGAAGGTTGATATTTGGACAAAATATTACAACTCAAACCCTTTCAACAAATCACGGCTCGGTGGCGCAGCAGTAGAGTTGCAGCCGGACATCCAAGTTTGATCCTGACTACGGGTGCTGTCTGTATGGAGTTTGTACGTTCTTCCCTTGACCTGCGTGGGTTTTCTCCAGGATCTCCAGTTTCCACCCACACTCCAAACGCATACAGGTTTGTAGCTTAATTGGCCTGGTATAATTGTAAATTGCCCCCAGTGTGTGTAGGATAGCGCTAGTGTGCGGAGATCGCTGGTTGGTGCAGACTCCGTGGGCCAACGGGCCGGTTTCCGCACTGTATCTCTGCACTAGACGCAAGGATCCAAAAAACACAGGGCTCATCTCCGGTGATAGGTTATGCAGTAAACCCAATAGTAGGCACTAATAATTTGATCCACTTTGCTACATGTACTATCTTGCCATGCATAAATTGGTCGCGACACAAGCTGTATGCTCTGGGAAACACCGAATGGAATTGTATGCAAATTAACCTTTTTTTACTGGCAGCTACAAGATAGTTGCCAGCATCTTCGACGATCAACTAGGGTGGCACTGTAAATACTTCCTCCGCCGACTCAAGTTAAGAATACAACCCATAAAAACAAATTGAATTGTGCTTAAGATACAATAGTGACATTTAAGAGGGTTTTTATGGATATACAGAGAATGGAGGAATATGCATCGCATGCAGGCAGATGAGATTAGTTTATCTTGGCTTCTTGCTCTGCACAGACATTGTGAGCCGAAGGGCCTGCTCCCCTGCTGTATATACCGAAGATGGCTGTAATTGTCAAAATTTAAACAGCTTCAAATTATCTCAGCATTCTTGCACAGACAGCTGCTAAGTTCGAAAAACTGGCTTGCCAAGGTACATAAAATTCTAACAAAGGGCCTATGCTCTTTTTTGGGCTGGGTCTCACTGCATTCTAAGGTAGCAAAACAGAAAAAAACAAGTTGGTGCAGTAAGAGGCTCAGTACAGTGGAGCTAAGGAGTGCTCTGGCTCCTCCGAGCCACCATATAGTTTACACTGGGTCACACATATTTTGGGCTTCCTCTTGCTCACCGTTCCATGGTGCATTATGGGCAGTGGCGGACTGACCAGGGTGTCAGCTTGCCCGATGGCAAGTGGGCCCCTGATGAAGTGATAGCAAGTGGGGCCCTGTTAATCAATAGCATTGTAGTTGTGGGTGGGCCCCCTTTGTCTCCTGGCAACCAATATTTTTAGACCCAGTCCGCCACTGATTGTGAGTGATAATTCCAAAGCAGGACAGTTAAATGAGCAATAATTCCAGAATGGTTTAGTAAATTCCTTTCACAATTCGACAATATAGTTTAAAATCTAACTCAACTCGTCTACTGCAGCTCTCACTAGGAACGTTGAAACTATTTTGTTTAAGAAAGGTGAAGAGTCCTAACCCAAAATGACATCTATCCATGTTCTTCAGTGATGCTGCCTGCCCGACCTGCCAAATTACTCCAGCACTTGATCTTTTTAAATAGGTGTCCTATGTCTGTTAATGGCCTAAATTCAACCCTGAAGTGGCTGTTGCATTTTGTGTTTCTTTTGTTCAAGATAGCATTTGGTTTTGTTCTGCAATGCCATTTTTCACCTTGTATGAAAATAAGATATTTTTAAAAAGCGGTCTAAAATTACTCTGTTCTGCAGGCCCAAACAGAATCATCCACCTGCTACACGAGATGGGAATGGTTAACAATGCAGTTCTGAGCCAGGCAGATGCAAAATGCTGGAATCACTTAGAACAGGCAGCATCTTTTCAGGCATATTTTGCATTCAATTCACATCTCATCAGACTGAGTTATTAGACATTAGCCAACTGTGTCGTACAGTGCCCTCCATAATGTTTGGGACAAAGATCCATTTAATTATTTGCTCTGCACTCCAAAATTTGAGATTTGTAATAAAGGCTATTTTTATACATTTTGGTTACACCATGTAGAAATTACAACTGTGTTTACACCTAGTCTCCCATTTCAGGGCACCATAATGATTGGGACACAGCAATGTCATGTAAATGAAAGTGGTCATGTTTAGTATTTTGTTGCATGCAATGAATGCTTGAAGTCTGCGATTCATGGACATCACCAGTTGCTGGGTGTCTTCTCTGGTGATGCTCTGCCAGGCCTGTATTGCAGCCATCTTTAGCTTATGCTTGTTTTGGGGGCTAGTCCCCTTCAGTTTTCTCTTCAGCATATAAAAGGCATGTTCATTGGGGTCCAGATCAGGTGATTGACGGCCACACAAGAATTGACCATTTTTTAAGCTTTGAAAAACTCATTTGTTGCTTTAGCAGTATGTTTGGGATCATTGTCTTGCTGTGGAATGAACCGCCGGCCAATGAGTTTTGAGGCATTTGTTTGAACTTGAGCAGATAGGATGTGTCTATACACTTCAGAATTAATTATGCTACTACCATCAATAGTTGTATCATCAATGAAGATAAGTGAGCCAGTAACGTCTGTAGCCATACATGCCCAAGCCATAACACCCCCACCACAGTGTTTCGCAGATGAGGTGGTATGCTTTGGATCTTGGACAGTTCCTTCTCTCCTCCATACTTTGCTCTTGCCATCACTCTGATATGTTAATCTTCGTCTCACTTGCACACAAGACCTTTTTCCAGAACTGTGGTTGCCCTTTTAAGTATTTCTTGGCAAACTGTAACCTGGCCATCCTATTTTTGCAGCTAACCAGTGGTTTGCATCTTGTTTCTATTCAGGAAGTCTTCCACAGGCAGGGTCATTGACAAATCCACACCCAACCCCTGCACAGTGTTTCTGATCTGTCGGACAGGTTTTTGGGGATTTTCCTTCATTATAGAAAGAATTCTTCTGTCATCAGCTGTGGGAGACTAGCAATTGAGCAATCACACCTGAGCAATTATAAACACCTGTGAAGCCATGTGTCCAAAACATTATGGTGCCCTGAAATGGGGGAACTTTGGATAAACACAGCTGTAATTTCTACATGGTGAAACTAAAATGTGTTAAAATGGCTTTTAATAAAATCTGAAAATGTGCACTTTAACCACATGATTTTTTTCTATTACAAATCTCAAATTGTGGAGCACAGAGGCAAATAAATAAACGATGGGTCTTTGTCCCAAACATTATGGAGGGCACTGTATATTTAATTCATGTTGCCACAGAACTGGGATTCCAGTAATACTGTGGCAGATCCTGGCATCCCAGACCATGACCATATCCGAGGAAGGAGGTGCTGGCTCTAGAGAGGGTCCAGAGGAGGTTTACAAGAATGGTTCCAGGAAAGAGTGGGTTAGCATACGATGAGTGTTTGACAGCACTGGGCCTCTAATCGCTGGGGTTTAGATGGTTAAGGGAGACCACATTGAAACTTGCAGAATAATGAAAGGCATAGATAGAGTGGATGTGGAAAGGATGTTTCCACTGGTGGGAGCATCTAGGACCAGAGGTCTTAGCCTCAGAATTAAAGAGTGCTCTTTTAGAAAGGCTAGGAGGAACTTTAGTCAGAGGGCAGTTCATCTGTGGAATTCATTGCCACAGTGGGCTGTGGAGGCCAAGTCAGTGGATATATTTAAGGCAGAGATAGACTTGATTAGAAGGGGTGTCAAGGGTTATGGGGAGAAGGTACGAAAATGGGATTGGGAGACTGAGATCAGCCTGGATTGAATGGCGTAGACTCAATGGGCCGAATGGCCTAATTCTATTCCTATAACTTGTGAACTTATGACAAGCAGAAAACTTCCATTATCTGGCTCTAACATGGTCTAAGCTCCAAAAGTCATTGCGTCTTCATCCAAAACCCATTCCCACACCTTTCAAAACTCACGGAAGCTTTGATCCAGGACCTTATGACCACTCGAAGCTGGGTTGAGACTCGAGCAGAAGGGATTGTTATTCCACAGGCAGGACCCGGAGGGGAACACATGGGTTGGTTTCTAAGCATCTAATGTTTATTGCGAGGTGGAGAAAGAGGATATGCTACTAACTTTTTTTGAAACATGACAACAGGGTCTGCCTTCAGGTCGGTCAGGTCCAGCTTCTTTCCCTTCTCAATCACATCTGGATGCTTGCGAACCATCAGCCAACCCACATGCGAAAAGAAAAAGCCACGGGTGGCATTGTGAGGGTCGGCATCCGTCTCGGAGAACTTATGGTGAACACGGTGGTCCCTCGCCCATTCATAAATATGGTTCTAAAGAGGGAATAGTCACAAAACGTTAGTAAATGTAGGACAGTTTCATTCCAGCTGTTACCAGGCAACTGAACAGTTCTCTCACCAGCTGGAGTGCAGCCCTGACCTCTCATTCAACGCGGCGACCTTTAATCCATCTTCAATTGGAGCTTATCTTGCACTAAATGCTGTACCCGTTATATTTTATCCGTGGACTTTGGACGGCTTTACTGTAATTGCGTATAGTATCTTATTTGACCAGATAGAATGCAAATAAAAGCCATTTCATTGTATCTCAGTACAATAATAAAATAAACTGGGTTGGTGACATGAGAGACTGCAGATGCAGATATCTTGAGCAAAATAAAAGTGCTGGAGGAACTCAGCAAATCAGGCAGTAAATGTGAAGTGAAATAGATAATGTTTCAGGTTAGGACTCTTCTCCCCCACCCTGAAGAGTCCCGACTTGAAACATCACCTAACCATATCTTTCAGAGATGCAGTCTGGTGTTCCCAATTACTCAGGCACCATTTTCTAGTGCCCGAGTATTTGGGAACCAGCATCTGCAGTTCCTTGCATGTATTTCCAGTGTTTGGTTTTAGTTCTCAAACAGCCGATTTCAACACTCCATCCAAGCATCAAATTATTTGCTCATTAATGTGGCTGCTCTGAAAGCAGGAGAATCTGGGTCGGCACCTGATCACAGGAATAACCTTGGATGAAAGAACGACCCATAACTAACTCTCCTTCCCTCTCACCCCCAGTTACTTCCTGACCTGATAGGTATTGCAACGTTGCCTGTTATTTCAAATGTGGATTTTTCCTGCTTTTAGGATTTTCTCAACGCATTGTGCAGTTCCCTCAAATCACAGGGGGACACAGTAGCACAGAGGTAGAGTTGCTGCCTCAGTGCCAGAGATTCGGGTCCGATCCAGGGTACTGTCTCTGTGAACTGCGTTGGTTTTCTCCGGGAGTTCCGGTTTGCACTCCAATGCCAAACAGGTTTGTGGGGGGTAATTGGCTTGGTAAAAATGTAAATTGTCCCTAGAGTGTGTGTGCGTGTGTAGGAGAGTGTCAATGTGCAGGGATTGCTGGTCCGAGCGGTCTCGGTGAACCGAAGGGCCTGAAACCGCGCTGTATCTCCAAATTAAACTCTACAATCCCCACGACACAACATTTTCATTGTACTTACACCACACCGCACTTGCACACATGACAATGAACTCAACTTGGCTGTTCACGTGAAACAAAGCAGCCACTGGAAATTATCCAACATCTTTAACCTACTCAAATTCCCCAAGGCACATGACACACACACACACACACACAAAAAGCTGCATCATACAAAAGAAAACTGTGCCCCAGAATGATGGATGACTAAAAGTGCAACCAAAGCTAGATTTTATGCATCATCGTAAACAGAAAGGAGTCAGGGAAAATGGACGAGGGAAGAAATCCCAGACATAAACAATGGAGCCAGATCTGGAGATGGAATACAAACAGGAGCTGCGTCTTAAAGACAAATTGAGTAGCCAGCATTATATTTTTGGAGAATAACAAGGGTTTACAATGAATTGCGGTATGTGCAAGCTTTCTTTGTAGCGATTACTGGTGTATAATTCCCAACAGCAACCAGGAAAATTATGGAATTATATGACACAGGAGGATGCCATTCGGCCCATCGTGACACTGCTGGTTGATAGCCCGATCTCATTTTCAGCAGTAGGCCCCCAGCCCTGCAGATCCCAACTCTCCAAATACAATACAATGTGATAAAACTACCGAGAGTGTCTACCACACTTTGCGAGAAAATAAATTGTCCTTGTGCCTCCTCTAAACGTCTCAATTATTTCAAAATGTACTTTGTCTAGTTTTTGATTCCTATTGTTGAAGGAAAGAGTGGTAATTGGGAGGGACACACTAGGCCTCCCCTCGATTTTATCCACCTCAAGTTCCCATCAGCGGTGTCCCCATGGCAACAATGAACCTTGACATCATGGTGAATGTCCCCTGCCATCTCTTTTCCTACCTTCCTAAAGTCAAACCTTTCCTATAATTTGGTGACCAGTTATATGAGATATTCAAGCTGGGATCCCGTCAGTCTGGAACACAGCTCCAGCACAATCACCTTGCTGTCATACTGTGTCTCAGTAAACCATCCCATAAACATTTTAAATTTAGTTCATATGTTCCAGGAGCAGAACTAGGCCATTCGGCCCATCAAGTTGACTACGCCATTCAACCTTGGCCGATCTATCTTCCCCTCTCAAACCTATACTCCTGCCTTCCCCCCATAACCACCTTTTCTAAGCAAGAATCTGTCAACCTCTGCCTTTAGCAGGGTGACTTGGCCCCCACAGCCGTCTATGGCAATGAATTCCACGGATTCACCAACCTCTGACTAAATAAATTCCTTCTCATCGTCTTTCTAAAGGTATGTCCTTTTATTCTGTGTGAATGTAGTGAACTTGGGAGTGGTTGTAGCCTCCAAGGCCATTTTCACTCCCCCCACCCACACCATGGTGCCAATTATTCTGCATTGCTTTGTTGCTCCTCCAGGATCCCATGGACATCTACATTATTTGACCAGTCTCACGTGGAACCTTGCCAAAAATGAGAAATATATAACATTCATGAATCACAGAACACAATGTCCTTCTCATTATCTGCTCAAAAAGACAGCCAGTCAGACATAACCCCCCCCCCTCCACCCCCCTAAAAATCCACAGAGAGTATTGTCAATTTAACTGAGAGTTCCCAAATAAAGAAGATAGGCACAAAATGCTGGAGCAACTCTGTAGGTCGGGTAGCATCTCTGGGGAAAAGGAATAGGTGACGGTTCGGGTCTTGACCCTTCTTCTGAAGAAGGGTCTCGATCCAAAAATTCATCCATTCCTTTTTCCCCCCAGAGATGCTGCCAGACCCACTGAGTTACTCCAGCATTTGGTGCCTATCTTCAGTGTAAACCAGCATCTGCAGTTCCTTCCTACACATTTCCTAAAGAAAAGTCGAGTCTGGACCCGCAGAATGGATTCCAATAATCAGCCCACTGGTGGAGTTAATCCAAACTGCCATGCAATTCTTATTTATCCGTTGAGTCTATTTTAAACGCAGTTTATGAGCACTCACACACTCCCCTGGCACCTCAGATGCAGCCAAAGAGGATTGGGAAAAAAAAAGCAAAGCCCCATAATTGTCTTGTGCTTTTAAAGAAACAGTCTGGGATACATTTCAGGCAAGCCTGTGATTTATCCAACTTGTAAAATGCCAACTCTTTAATATTTAATCTTTTATGTTTGTACATCCAATATTTTGAAATCATTTTGCCTTAATGGCTAGATAACCACTGTCATCTTTTGCCACAAGATACTCAAAGAACCCACATCCCCTGCATTCACTTACAGATCATCTTTGGTTCTTAAGTCCTTCTCTCTTGTTGGCCACCTTAACTTTTACAATTAAAATTACTTTGATCTTGACTTCTGTTTTTTCCTATTTTCCTTTTTAATGGCACAATGACATAACCTTTCATTTTACACAGAACCTTATCCTCATGCATTTAGTCATGCACGGGAGTCTAGGTTTGCCAGTTACACGCATTTCCTTTTGTAAATTTCCCCCACAATCTCTCAAATCCCCTTCTTAAAACCATCCTCTTGCTTTCAAGTTGCTGTTCCTAGTTCAGCCATGCCAAATCACTTTGGTCCAACAAAACTACCCTTCCTCCAGTCCGGAAACTTTGTTCCCATTTTATATTTGTCCTCTCCCACCTCTCCCATGACCATGTTCAATCTAATGGAATTTCGACCACTACTACACAAAAAGCCAACACACAAATACTCTTTCCTTCTGCCCAGCTACATTCCCAAAAATGAATCAGAAGAGACCACCATTTTGTTGGGCTCATAACACACTAGCTGTAAAAAAAAATAAAAAAATTCCAAGTGCTAATGAGGTATTTTGTGCTTTCCCACTGACCGCATCCCAGTTAATTTTGGGATAACTGAAATGTTCCCACTAGTACTGCCCTGGCACGTTTGCACTGGTCAACATTTTTCTCCTCATACTGTTTGGGCTCTGCAGTGCACGTCAACAGTACAATTGTTCTCCTGCTCTGCAACACAATTATCTTCATAATACCGTTAAGTCAGTGATCATTTCTTTAGCCAATATTGCCACACCTCCATCGCATCTGACCAGGAAAGCAAAGCTTCCTATCCTTATTTTACCCATTACTGAACTATAGCTTAAAAAAACTCCCTATATCCACCCTCACCCTCAATTAATGTGCCATATTTTACTATGCTCCTTGCATTTAGGAGGCTAGAATTATTTTTCCTTGTTCATTTACAGCTTTTGTTTCCTCGGTTTTTAAACTCGGATTAAACTTTGCCTCACCATTCTTTCCCCAGATTACAAAACACAAGACTTGCATCCCTGCCAACCCAGTTTAAACCCTCTTAAATGGCATTCAAACCCCAGCCACAACCCTGTTGAGTTACAACCCAACTGGGCAGTGCATAATGTCCCAAGTCCACAAGAATTGAAGCCCTTTCTCCTCTGCATCCAACTGTTCTGCCCACTGATTTCCACATCCACAGGGACTGGGGTCATTGAGAAATTACAACCTCTGAACGTCATGCTACTTAAACCCTTTCCAAACTCCTCAATTTTATCCTTTTCCCCCCAACCCAACCCATGAGGTTGACAACATAATGGATCATGGGGCAGCACAGTAGTGGAGCTGTAAGGTAGTTGCTGCCTTACAGCTCCAGAGATCGGGTTCGACTGCAACTATGGGTGCTGTCTGTACGGTTTTGTATGTTCTCCCCATAACCTGCGTGGGCTTTTCACCAAGATCTTCCATTTCCTCCCATTCTCCAAAGACGTACAGGTCTGTACGTAACTTGGCTTGGTATAAATGTAAATTGTCCTTGGTGTGTGGTGTGTGGGATAGTGTTAATATGTGGGGGATGCAGGTTGTTGCGGACTAGGTGGGCCGAAGGGCCTATTTTCGCTCGGTATTTCCAAACTAAACCGACTTCATCTCTTCGTAGCTCAAATGGATGCAACAGCACAACATTAAAAATAAAATTGCTGCTTCAATATTTTAAAATCCATTCACTGAACATAGATATCATTAGCGAGACAGACTTGGATCCTCCATCCCCCAGCATCCGAAAGAATCAACCACATTCATGGGTCTGGAAACTTAAAAGGACAAACCAGGCAATCAGATTTATTTCCCTGAAGCACTTTCGCAAACCAGATGGTGCTTTAAAATCACAATCCATTAGTTTTATGATTACTATAACTGAGACAACTCAAAATAGCTAATGTAATTACTTGAATTTAAATCCCTCAGCTGCCAATGGTGGGGTTTGAACTCATTGCTGGATCAGTGCTTCGGAACTCTAGCTGCTAATTGCTTACTTCATCATAACACACAAGGCTGCTGTTCCACCCATCATGTCTACTCCAGTTCTTAACAATTTACCACATTTTGGCCCATACAATTCTGTTGTAGGAGCAGAATTAGGCCATTTGGCCCATCAAGACTACTCCATTCAATCATGGCTGATCTATCTTCCCCTCTCAAACCCATTATCCAGTGTTCTCCCCATAACCCCCGACATCTGTACTAATCAAGAATATGAAATTCCCATCTTAAAAATATCAATTGACTTGGCCCCTACAGCCTTCTGTGGCAATGAATTATACACATTTACCACATTCTCATCAACTTATCCCACCCCAATCTTTTTAACAACCACCTATACTACATAATTAATCTACCAACCAGACCATCCTTGAGAGGTGGGCGACTATTGGAGTACCTGGAGGAAACCCACACATTTACAGGGTCTATTAACAAACTCCCCACTAAGAACAACAGATTGGAGTGGGGTGAGTCGAGCTGTGAGTCCCATGATCATAATTTCATTTTACCCCTGTTTAATGCCACTTCACCTGGATAAATTATTCTACTCAACAACAGGAATTAAGAGTTATTGAAACACCCCTTCACTGAATAAAACCCCTCATCACTACGATTCTGCTGTTGAAAAGAAAAATGTTGAATTTGCTAGATTAAATTGAATTAGTCAGTAATTAACCAACCAAATGATTGAGAGAGATGCAAACAGGATTACAATTATTGAAACTTTAATATCTTCAACTATTGGAAGTCTGAAATAAAAACAGAAAACGCTGTAAACAAACACCCAGATTAAGCAGTATCTGTGGAAAGGCATGCATCGTTATCCTACTGTTTCTTTCTGCAGATGCTGCCTGACCTGCTGAGTGTTTTTAGTACTTAATGGGATTCATTTCTCTGTAGTGTTTGAGTTTGATAACAGTTTATACAATTATGGAGGCATAGATAGGGTAGACAGTCAGAACATTCTCTCTCCCCCCCCCCCAGGATGGAAATAAAGGTAAGAAACATAATGTGGAAGTTTAAAGGAGTTAAACAGGGCAAGAGTTTTATTTATTTTTACAGATAAGATAGTGGGATTTAGGGTTTTTATCTAGGCAAATGGATCATGTGCAGGCAGCGATTAATTTAACATGGCATCACAGTAACCCGCTGAGTGTTGTGTTTACGTTCAGTATTGATGTTGTGGGCCAAAGGGCCTGTTCCTGTGCTGTTCCACGTACTGTTGTAGTCTGTTTACCGTCCTTCCTCTCGTGTGAGAGGGGGAGGGGGGGGGGGGGGGTAGAGAGAAAGAGAGCACGTAATCTATATTCGCCACCTCTGCAACTCACAACTGCGGGTTATTGAAGCGGAAAGACTTTACCTGAAAGGCCATGGAATTGGCAATGGCCAGGAAGACCCTGAGCGGCGTGGCGGCGGTGTAGGAACGGTGACTCCAGAGCCGGTGAGCGCCCGCCGTCACCCCCAGAGCGCTCAGCAGGAAACAGAAGCCGGCTGCAGGGGAAAGAAAAATACGCAGTTGAAGCAGCCAGTGAAAGCCTCGACAAAACAACTGCAACCTTGTTTCCACCACTGAGGGCAATGAGAGAGGGAGAGAGAAGGGGAAGAGAACAAAGGGTAGTGCAAAATACTTTAATACGCAGCAAGCATTTCAAACAGAAACCGAGCGCCATTACCAGCGCAGCGTTTAGATTATTCACAGGAATCCAACAACACGTTCATTTTTTTTATATTATTGCATCGACTAGCAACGATTTAATCAACATGACGCATGCTATTTTGCCTCAAACTGTTGCAAATATTAATGCACCGTTTAAACACGGGGTTGCGGGGGTGGGGGGGAGAAAAATGAAGTGATGCATCATGCGATATATAAAAAAATAAATAAAAGTTTGTTTTTACCCCAGAGCCAGGTCAGAGCCTTGGCGGACGGCGCCAGAGTGAGGGCGTAGACGGCGGCTAGATGCAGCGCGCCCATCAGGATGATATTCCGCCATACCATCCTCATGGGCGGCTTGGCTTTCTTCTCCACGTACGTGGTGTCGAAGGAATCGTCGACCGGCGGACGGTCGTCCAGGTAGTCGGGAGAGGGGGCGAGCTGGGAGTCGGAGCCGGGGTCGGCGGTCGGCGCCAGGCTTAGACTGCGGGCCATCGTCGTCGTCGTGGTGGTGGTGCTGCTGCTGCTGCTGCTCATGGTGGTGGCAGCGGCGGTGACTGTGCAAGGCAGCAGTGCAGAGCTACTCCGGATAGCAATACCAGCCTGTGGCGCTGTGTGCTCTTCTGTGCAGCCTCCGAGATGCTGATGGACAAGTGGGTGTTGTTGGGGTTGAAGATGATCAATAAAGCAGCCGGCTGATACTTTTCGGAAGACGGAATCACATTGCATTCATTGGTTCAGCTCGCTTTGGTACCACCACACCCCAGAGCTGATTGGCCATATATTGGTGGCATGTTACGCTTGCAACACTCGCACACAATTACATATCTAATATATGCGCAACGCAATACAACGTTTGCACCGTGAATTCAACCAGGGTGGAGTGACTTATCTATCCCCTTTTTCAATTCACGCTGCTATTTGCAGCCACAAATGCATTTTAAATTAAAAGTTTTAAAAATAATTTCACGTCACCCCTCTTTATTTTTAATTGCTTCTCGTAAGACAACGCGCCTTTCTGGTTGGCGGCAAGTAAATATCACCTGAGCGGGCGAGTCAACGGCCTATAGTAACCCAAGGAAAATATAGGTCATTGTGCCAGGATTTCCCGCAGGTCCTAGTGTCCACCAATTCAATATCTCAACCCGTGGTGATTTTAAACTCTTTGCCTTTTTAATTAGTCTTAAAAAAAAACTGTTTAAAAATCCACGGTTGTGTATGTTGCCCTTTTTCCAAACCGCGTGAGCATGTGCGATAACATTAAATAACAATTTCGAAACCCAAGTTTTAATTTGACACAGTCACAATCTTTAGTTGGGATGTTATATTCTAGCGCATTATAATTCGCCGTTAAACAATTACAGAAAATAAAGTGTTTCGTAGTGTTTTAACTTGGAGCAACAGCATTCTGTATCAAATAAATGTATCCATAGCGAGGAGAGGAAGAATATAAACTGTTGCTTTTAATAGGTTGCAAAGTGTAAATAGCAATCAGTGCTGATGATATAGACTAAATAATGTGGACATATTTTGGTTCAAGCACAAAATGGGGTTGTGACTTTATACACATGGTAGTTACTGTATAAGTTTCTTCCACTTCTCCCAAAAGCCTTAATTGCATCGCATGAAGCAGGGATTTAAATACATGTGTTAACATCATGTGGTGAGGCGGAGGGAGCTGAAGAAAATGCTGCTGTTCACTTTGATATTTACAATCAAAGGCATATTGTAGTCGCTGATTTCTGCGTGTTCTTATTTGGCTCGCTGCCTGACTCCACTTTATCCGATAGTAACCTCCTCGTCCGTCATGTGACCATCTGGGGCGGACTCTCTGAGTAACAAATTTGGATACACCCCCATGTCTCATGTTTTTGATTTATCACGAAAACCCCCCTAGCAGTAACTTGCAATATAAAGCCTGGCACTGTCCTATCAATGACAGTCCCAATCTTTCTCCAGTATTGCTAATTCTCGCCAATACTGGGAAATTTCTGGTAATCTAATCTCACAGGAGTAACGGTAGCAAGTTGCAGTTTGAAACCAATACTTTAAAATGTATATCATTCCCAGTAAATGCTGTGCTCGGAATACAAAGAATTGGTTTAAAAGATTAAAAAACGATTCAAACTAAAACAAAAACTGTCCAAGGTGCCACATCAGAGACTGTGGATGTAATCTGATACCATTTTACCACAACCAGAGATCAATCCTGAGTGACAAACATGTTCATTGGAGACCCTTAAACTATATTTGATCAGACCTTACTGGCTTTATCTTGCATGAACCGTTATCCCATTATGTATCTGTACACCATGAATGGTTCGACTGTAATCATGTACTGTCTTTTCGCTGACTGGTTAGCACGCAAAAATAGCTTTTCACTGTACACTCTAGCACTGGTGCCAGGAGAACAGCCTCCTCTTGAACATCAAAAAAACGAAGGAGCTGATCATGGACTTTAGGAGGGCACATCATCCGAGGACGTACACTACATTGAGTATAAATGGGGATCCTGTGGATAGGGTGAACTGTTTTAAATATCTGGGAGTCCACATCTCTGAGGATATGACATGGTCATCACACGCCTCAGCACTGGTGAGTAAGGCAAGGCAGCGCCTTTACCACCTCAGGCAATTGAGGAAATTCAGAGTGTCTCCGAGGATCCTACAGTGCTTCTACGCAGCGGTGGTGGAAAGCATCTTGTCCGGGAACATTACCATCTGGTTTGGGAATTGCTCTGCCAAGGACAAGAAGGCTCTGCAGAGAGTAGTGCGTTCGGCCGAACGCACTATGGGAACTTCACTCACCCCCCTGCAGGAAATATACAACAGGAGGTGCAACTCCAGAGCAAACAAAATCATGAGAGACCTCTTCCACCCCTGCAACGGACTGTTCCAGCCGCTAGGGTCAGGCAAACGACTCCGTTGCCATGCAGTTAGAACGGAGAGGTTGAGAAGGAGTTTCTTCCCAGAGGCAATTCGGTCTGTAAACGCCTTTCTCACCAGGGACTAACTCTACAGAACGTTTTTCCTTCTATTATTTATTATGTAAAATAATATGTGTGTTAGGATTGTGTTTATAATTTGTTTGGTTGTTTTGTTGTTTGTCTTTTGCACAAAAGTCCGCGAGCATTGCCACTTTCATTTCACTGCACATCTCGTATGTGTATGTGACAAATAAACTTGACTTGACTTGACTTGACTTGACTACACATGGCAATAATCTAACCCAAACAGGTTTAATTAAGTGTTGACCAGGACAGATGTGAATGGATGAAATAAACTGGGAGGAAGTTTGAATGGATCATAAACACTGACACAAGCCACTGAGAGTGAAAAGGGGGCATGGAAAAGCACTGGCGGGGAAGATTAAGGAAAATCTCAAACCATTTTAATGCTATATTAAGGGTAATGGGGTAACAAGGGAAGGATTAGGGGGATAATTCACATTGAAATATGTAGGAATTCACACGTGGAGCTTGAGGTTGAGAGTGAGTATTTCTCATCTGTACTCACTATGGAAAGGATGTTAGTGAATAGGAGCAGCAGTAGGCCACCTGGCCTCTCAAGCCAACATTAAGATCAGGCCTGCTCTGCCCCATAGCCTCTGTTCCTCTCTGCCATTCCCTTTAGCCCTCAATTCTCTGAACTGCCAACACATATCTACTTCCCCTCCAATGTTCTGACGCTTTTAGGTAGAGCAATTGCACAGATCCACCAACCTCAGTGAGAAGATGTTCCATCATTCCCTCATTCGTGCAATGTTGACCTGTTATGCTGATAAGTCTCCTGTATATTTCACTATGACCTAGTGCTTCCAGCTCAAAGTATTAGGTGGTGCAGCTGTGGAGTTGCTGCCTTACAGCACCAGAGAAACGAGTTTGAACCTGTAAGGAGTTTGTATGTTCTCCCCATGACAGCAGGGTTTTCCCCAGGTGATCCAGTTTCCTCCCACATTCCAAGGACTTAATTGGCATTGGTAAAAATAGTAAATTGTCCTTAGTGCGTAGGATAATGCTAATGTACGGGGATCGCTGGTCGGCGTAGACTCGGTGGGCTGAAGGCTTGTTAGAAACAGAAAAATGGGTGCAGGAATAGGCCATTCTGCCCTTCAAATCAGTACCCCGTACCTGCTTTTTCCCCATACCCCTTGATGTCTTTAGTCCTAAGAACTAAATCAAACTCTTGAAAACATCCAGTGAATTGTCCTCCACTGCCTTCTGTGGCAGGGACTTCCACAGATTGTGTATCGTGCTGTATCTCTAAACTAAACTAAACTAATTTGGATCCAATTTCTTTGGTTTCTTTGGTTATTTTATGATAAGATACATCACACTCGCCAGGAATTAGCCTAATAAATCTCTTTTGGATTGTCTCTAACGGCAGTATTTATTTTATTAAATGGATAGATGATGTTTCAGATTGGGACTCCTCTTCAGACTCAGACTGAAGAATCACGTGTCTGAAGAAAGGCCCCGTCCTGAAAAGTTGCCTGGCCATTTCCCTCCACAGATATTGCCTGTCCCGCTGAGTTCATCTGACAATTTGTTTTTTTACATTGTTTGCTTTCCTTTGAAATGAGAAGGCTGAGGCTAGACCTGAATGAGATATACAAAGTAATGAGAGGTTTAGAAAGCGTAAACACTAAGAGATGTATCTCCACTGTAGCAATGCCTACAAGTGGAGGTTCTAGTCTAGTCTTATAATAAGGGTAGGAGGTGTGGAGGGTATTTGTGAAAGAATTATTTCACCAAGTGAATGATTGCAATCTGGAGTACAGTACCTGGTTGGTGGTGGAGGCAGATATTCACACAGTTTACAGAGTATTCAGATGAACACTTGGAAGGCTGTGGGTTGGAGAATGGGAATAGTGTAGATGGTATGATGGAGAGCACAGACACTGTGGGCCGAAGGGCCTCATTCTGTGCTATATGACTATGATTCAAATCAAATGCATCTGCTCTCTTCTTCTTGCGTATGGCGTGCACAGCCTAAAGTTGTAGGGCAACTTGTTCTATTTGATCTTATTTGATTGTGCACACCTGGTTGTTTGCATTCGTCGAAACAGAGTGGACCACGGGAAAGTTGCAATCTTCCGCCCCAAGCAGCTGCTGGAAATCTGGAATAGAAACAGACACTGCTGGAAATGTTCATCTGATCAGGCAGTTAATGCGAAACGAGCGAGAGAGAGAGCAACGGAGTCTACAGATCTGAAGGGTCACTGTGTTTCTCCCTCTACACGAGCTACATGTACTGAGTAACTCTAGCACTTTTTGTATTTATTTCTCAAACATTGGATGGAAAAGCCTGTTTCTCTGTTGTGAATTGTGAGTCAACGTAGCTGTTGCTCAATTGATGAATATCAGCAGGCTAGTTTGGCAACTTTAACTGAACTTTCACCTACATCTTCTTGATATCGGCGTGTCAAATGCAGACATGATCGAAGCGTGTTTGTCTGCAGCTGAACCTTGTCTTCCTGATCTCACTTCACCCATCTTTCATTTACTCCTTTACAACCTATCTAAAAAATGCATTGATGACTGTATTCCTACAAAGACAATCAGAGTCTATCCTAACCCGAATCCCTGGATGAACAAGGAGATTCACTCAGTACACAAAAATGCTGGAGAAATTCAGCGGGTGATGCTGCTGCACTCGCTGAGTTTCTCCAGCATTTTTGTGTACCTTCGATTTTCCAGCATCTGCAGTTCCTTCTTAAACACTAAGGAGATTCACTCTCTGTTAATGCCAAGATCCAAGGCTTTCAAACAGGATGATCCTGCGATGAACAGGGTGTGTATGAAGGAACTGGAGGTGCTGGTTTAAACCGAAGACAGACACAAAATGCTGGAGTAATTCAGCGGGAGAGGCAGCATCTTTGGAGAGAAGGAATGGGTGATGTTTCGGGTCGAGACCCTTCTTCAAGTGGTTAAATATGATCTCTGCAAGGTTATCAGGGATATCAAGAGAGAATTCCATAACATAATGACGGAGAATCAAGCAATGAGCCTCAACAACTGTGGGAGTTTTTTTTAGTTTAGTTTATTAACACGTGTACCGAGGTACAGTGTAAACCTTTTGTTGCATGTCAGCGGAAAGATAATAGGTGATTGCAATTGAGCAATTCACAGTGTGCAGATACACGATGAGGAAATAACGTTTAGTGCAAGGTAAAGCCAGTGAAGTCCAATCAAAGATAGTCCGAGGGTCTCCGATGAGGTAGAAAGGAGTTCAGGACTGCTTCCTAGTTGTTGCTACCTTCATGGGCAACAAGCCAAAATCAGATCTCTGGCAACAATTCATCTCTGCCAGTTGAGCTCAATTCCTTTTGCACTCACTTTGAGATGACAAAATTCCACCAAGGCGTATCCCGAATCACCTGCCAAGTACACTTACTCTTAGCGTTACCTCATTCTGTTATTCTGTTGTTATATTTTAAAATTGTAATGCATATCCGAGTAGTCTAAAAAATGTGGTTCTTTTGCATTACTTGGATGTGTATTACAATCTTGCACCTTCTGCTCTTTTGTTCTCATCATTCTATTTATTATAGTCATGCAGGATGGCCACAGGCCCTATGGCCCAACTCGTCCAGACCAACCAAGAAGTCTTCTTTAAATGGTCTTAATGCGCCATACAAGCATATCCCATTTGCCCACATTTGGCCCCTATCCCTCTAATCTCTTCCTATTTACGTACCTGTCAAAGTGGGTTTTTTGTTGTGTAGGAAGGAACTTCAGATGTTGGTTTACACCGAAGATAGACACAGAATGCTGGAGTAACTCAGCGGGACAGAAAGCATCTCTGGAGAGAAGGAATGAGTGACGTTTCGGGTCGAGACCCTTCTTCGGACTGAGAGTCAGGGGAGAGGGGACTAGAGAAATGGATGAGTACAAAGAGCATGTAAGGTGTGAAAAGGACAGATCAAAGTATCACTCATTCCTTCTCTCCAGAGATGCTGCCTGTCCAGCTGAGTTACTCCAGCATCCTGTGTCTATCAAATAAGTTTATTGTTGCAGGAACACAAAAATGCTGGAGAAACTCAGCGGGTGCAGCAGCATCTATGGAGCGAAGGAAATTGCCTATTTCCTTTGCTCCATAGATACTGCTGAACCCGCTGTGTTTCTCCAGCATTTTTGTGTACCTTCGATTTTCCAGCATCTGCAGTTCCTTCTTAAACAGTTTATTGTTGCATGTATGTATTATGTTCTGTAAACTGTTCACTGTAGGAGCTTCAAGCACTCTGGTGTACATGGCAGTGAACTAATTGAATCTGATGGGATTTGTGGCCTGAGAACTGTGCAACTGTTGGGTGAGAAACAGCAAAGACCACAATTTCCATACCACCAATCTGTTGCTTTTGAAACTTAGTATCCAGGCTAAGGAGGAAACACAAATCGTTCCAGCCAGAAGATAAGAAACAAACCCTATGAACTCTCACGGCTCTTCATGCTGTTCATAGTTAACCTGGTGTTAACTCTAGTTTTGCAATAGTTGACATCATGAGAAAGATAATGACACAGATAATGTAAGAGATAAAGTGCAGGAGAGAAGATACGGAGAATACGCAAGACTGACGAATGATCAGATTGTCCCGTGATTGGTAATTAGTGAGATTAGTTTTGTATAGAGACCTAGGTGATGGATTGGGATTGGTAATTCTGATTCACTGATAACTCCGGCTGGTAACAAAACCAAAAGACGATTTCACTAAAAATCAAAGTACAGCAGTCAGATGGTTGCCATATTTCAAACAAACGTAGAAAGGAATTTAAAATATTCCAATCTCGAGAAATAAAGAAGAAGATAGGTGGAGCAGACTGACTTTGTTACATTGTGGAAGCATGGAATAATAGCAGGGAATGCATTGATTATAAGTGGAAACAAAATGTTTCAGGATCTCGACCTGAAAAATCACCTATTCCTTTTCTCCAATGATGCTGTCTGGCCCGCTGAGTTATTCCAGCTTTCAATTCCCCTACTCCGGGCAAAAGACTCTGCATTTACCCGATCTATTCCTTTCATGATTTTGTATATCATTACTAGACTAAGTGGGACCCGTTGGGGTCAACATTTGCCATTTCAAACCAACCACCACCACCAACCATTTGCTGTGCTTTATTTCAAACCAACCACATTTTCATTTTCAAACCACATTAAGGGCACTCAAGGTCAGTAAAACCACACTCACAATTTAGTAGACTCGTGTTCAGTGTTATTCACAGCTCAGACTGAGAGACATGGCCCTCTCGCTTCCCCCATCTTGCAGAGACTGATGCACTCAACACTTCTGGGTTTTATAGTCCCTCCGGAAGGGGAGTGACCTTCAGGAGAGAGAATCTCAACATTTTTTAAACACTAATAACTATTTTATTTTTCATCGAGGGGAAAAATCCTCTTGTCCTGCACAGCGGAGGGGGACTCTGAGTAAGATATTACAGCCGTAAGTGGCAGCGTTTTTCTAAAGTCAATATACAGAACAACAGGAAGTGGTCAAGATTAGACTTTTAGTTAAGATCACCCCTCATCCTCCTTCAAGTTTATGGTGAAATATTTGCTAGTTTCTTTTTATCTGCATTAGTATTTGATGTAAATTAATTTGACTCTTAGTTTTAGCATTTATAGCAGCCAGCATGCATTCAGTACCCATTAAAGTGCAGTTGTGTTAAAGTGTGCTATAATCATACAACACACAAACTGGCCCTTCGGCCCAACTCATCCATGCTGACCAAGATGCTCCATCTAAGCTAGTCTCATTTATCTGCGCTTGGTCCACACCCCTCTAAATCTTTCCTATCCATGTACCTGTCCAAATATCTTTTAGAAGTTGTTGTTATACCTGTCTCAGCTGCTCCCTCTGGCAGCTCGTACCATGTGTGATATTTCAGTCAGATAAATGCAGTTAGAAATTAAAATACATAATTTCAATGAATAAAAGTGAAAGTATTAAAGGATAATTCTCCATTCTTGTTAGGTGAGATAGTTACAATTAACTAAATGTTGCTGTAATTTTGTTAATGTTACCATTTTTAGTACCTTGCTGTGTGTGAAATTGTCTTTTGCATTTCTTGCATAATAAGCGGCTTCAAAAGTACTTAATTGGTCTGTATGTTTTGGAATGAACTGAAGTCATGAAAGGTGCCATATAATTGATATCGATCTTGCTTTATTATTGTCTCCTGTACCAGGCTGTACTAAAAAAACATTGTGTACATAATATTGAGTCAAATCATACTGTGCACATGACTACAATCAATTCATATAATCAAGTACTTATGAAGCCATACACAATTACAACAGGAATTGCAAAGAGATATATATGTACCAGAGTGTAGAATATGGTGTTACAGTGTTATGGTGTTAATTACAAAGAAAGTGCAGGGTCCACAATGATTACAAAAGCCCATTTCAGGCAACTTGTCTACATAAAAGCAAAGTAATCATCTCTATTCAGTGGGGAAGTAAAGCTGGTAGCTTTGCACTGGCTGTCCAACCTTGCTGGTTCTGGAGAGGTTCCAGAGAAGGGTTGCAAGGATGATCCAGGGAATGAGTAGGTTAACCTATGATGAGCGTTTGTCAGCACTGGGACCTCAGTGAAACATACAAAATAATGAAAGGCTTGATTAGAGTGGATGTGGAGCGGACGTTTCCATTAATGGGAGAGTCTGGGACTAGAGGTCACAACCTCAGAATGAAAACGTTCTTTTAGGAAGGAGATGAGGAGACGTTTCTTTAGTCAGAGGGTGGTGAATCTGTGGAATTCTGTGCCACAGAAGGCTGTAGAGGCCAAGTCATTGGATATATTTAGGCAGAGATAGATAGATAGATTCTTGATTAGTACATGTATCAGAGGTTATGGGGAGAAGGCAGGAGAATGAGGTTAGAAGGGAGGGATAGATCAGCCATGATTAAATGGCATAGACTTGATGGGTCGAATTGGCATAATTCTACTCCTATTCCTTATGACCTCATGAACTCAATTTCCTCCATAATCCAAAAGGATATTAAAAGATGCCCATTGCAAATGTATCCATTCTTGCCCCTACCAGATGAACCTCTACACCACTTGTTCCCAAGATGCTGGCATGCCTTGTTCATACCTTCATGCAGATTGCAATCCCTGCTAAAGTTGGCAAATTCTTATTGCTTTATGTTTTCTCCCCAACACTAAAAATGAACAGGGCTGTAGGGAGTGGAGTCAAAGGTACTTTGCTGATTGAAAATATTCGGAACCACAAGGTCAATGAAAATCCAGATTCCTTTGATTAAACTCAGCTAGACAATGCCATTTGCAATAGTTGTTGGTTCTTTCCAGATAGGCTGGGCCAGTTTTTTAGCATTAAAAAAAATTGGAATCATAGTGTCATACATCAATGGAAACAAGCCATTTATCCCAGCATGTCCATGCTGACCAGTGAGTACCTATCCCCGTTAATCCCATCTTCCAGCATTTGGCCCACATCCTTCAATACCTAACGGTTCTATCCCAATTGTGGGTGCTGTATGTACAGAGTTTGTACGTTCTCCCCGTGAGATCTTCGGTTTCTTCCCACACTCCAAAGATGTACAGGTTTGAAGGTTAAGTGGGAATTGTCCCGAGTGTATGCAGGAAGGTGTTAATATTTAATATTTATATTTACAAAGCTTTTCAAGTCAAGAATAGAACCCAAAACAGAATGGATTATATTTGGAATAATAGGAGAAGATACCAATTTAAATAAAGACCAAAATGATTTTTTAAATTATGGGTTAATAATTGGAAAGAAATTGATACTTAAATTTTGGAAAAATACAACCATACCAACTGTTAAAATGTGGATTAGGAATATGATGGACATAGCACGCCTTGAAGAAATGAGACTCCGACTAATAGATAAATATGACCAATTCTTAAGGAGTTGGTCTCCTTTCATCGACTTTTTGGAATCATGTGATGCAGCGGTACCGTAAAGATTGCTGATTTCAGTTCATGACGCGGATAGATCTACATTTCCGAATACAGATTTGAAAAATTCTCTTTTAAGGGGCCTTCTCTTCTATTTCTACTTTCCACTTTTTCTTTTTCTTTTTTCTTTTTTATATACACACTTCACGTTTTTCTACTCTCTACCATCTATTTTTCCACTTTTTCCTCTTTCTATTGTTTTCTTTTTCTTGTCTTGCTTACTTCCTTCTTATAACATAAAACTAGAGGTTGTACATAGAATGGATTACGGTATTACATAGTTGGCACCTAAAATTAGGTTCCACTGTACTGTTTTGTACTGTATTAACTTCTAATAAAATAAACAAAACAAAAAAAAAAAGGAAGGTGTTAATATGCGGGGATCACTGGTCGGTGCAGACTCGGTGGACCGAAGGGCCTGTTTCTGAGCCGTATCTCTAAATACTAAAAAGCTTAAAAACCAAGCAATTCAAGTTATTATCTAAATATTTAAATAATTATGAAGTTATGAGCTGCCAGAGGAGGTAGCTTAGATAGGTACAATAAGAACATTAAAAATAAACACTGGGCAGGTACATGGATAGGAAAGGTTTAGAAGGATATGGACTATATGTGGGCAATTGGGATGAGCTTGGATGGGCATCTTGGTCGACATGGACGTGGTGGGCCGAAGGGTTAGTTTCCCTGCAATATGACACTGAAATTAATGGTGTCAGTGAATCTGCTTCCACCACTCTCTCCAGCAGTTCATTCCAGGATCTCAGCACTCTCTGGGTGAAAAAGATTCATTTCAAAATCCCTCTGAATCTCTTACTCCTTACTCTAAATCTATGTCCACTGATCTTATCTGGTCTGATATGGGTAAACATTTCCTGCAGTCTATCTATACCCTCAACGATGACCTTGTTTGTGGCACAGTGGTGCAGTCGGTAGAGCTGCTGCCTCAAAGTACCAGGGACCTGGGATCGATCCTGACAATGGGTGCTGCGTGTGTGGAGTTTGCACGTTTCCCCGGTGATCGGGTGGGTTTCGTCCGGGTGATCCGCTTTCCATCCCAAAGATGTGCGGGTTTGTAGGTAAAATGGCTTATTGTAAAATTGCCCCTTCAACCGGTGTTCAATGGTTGCCATGGATTCGATGGGCCAAAGGTCCTGTTTCCATGCTGTATCTCTAAACAAAACTAAATTAAAGTAATGAGTGTATAGATAGGCTGTCTCCTCTTAACCTCCACTGCTCCAGGGAATATAGACCCAGCCTCTCTCACTCTCTCTTCATAATGAAACTCCCTATCCCAAGCAATGTCCTGGTAGGCGCACATCACCACCTCTGCACCCCCTCCAATACCTTCACATCTTTCCTCTCATGTGCTGACCAGAACATTTTCTGCCAAAAAGAAACTTAATTATGAATAAAAAATGTATATTGAAAAAAACTGCAAAAACCTCTCTTCATTGTCAGCGTTGATACATTCATTAGTATCATACCAATTAGTGTTCACACCAATCTTTAAACAAAATATCTTTGACACTCTGGTGGCCCCCCCTGGGGTGATATCCCTTCTCTTGTTTGAGGGATGTCCCCACTGGACTTTGCCCCCCCCCCCAATGTCCAGCAGCGGAAGGACCCTAGACTGTAGTCTTCCCCCACGGAGTCTTGGCGTTGGCTGCACCGAGCTTCAGCACGTACTCCTGCAGTCTGGAGCGGGCCAGTCGGAAACATTCCCCCATGGATATCTTGCTCTGCCGGGAGGTCAACAAGTTTCAGGCTGACCAGAACTGCATGAGATATTCCAGCTGAGGTCTGTACAAATGAAATGATAATATTGAAGCATAATTCCCCTGCTCTTGCAGTCAGTGTCCAACCCAATGAACGCCTGTAACCCATCTACCGTCCTAACCATGTTAGCTGCCTGTGCTGCCACCTTCAAGTACGCTAAGATCCTGACTGCCTTTATGTCAGAACAGTGTGTGTTTTAACTTACATAGTTTGCCTCTGGGCAGAAGCAAGCAAGCCAACCTGCATAGGAAGTATTCATCCTGCAAAATGTTGATACAAAGAATGCAGAGAACGACCATGCAGACTCAAGGGGGGCAAATGGTCTCCTCCTGCACCTATTTTCTATGTTTCTATGTTTTTCTATGCAGATGGTAGTCAATACACAAGGGGACACAACATGCTGGAGTAACTCAACGGGCCAGGCAGCATCTCAGATCGAGAACCTTCTTCAGACTGAGTGCAGGGGGGTGGAGAAGAAAGCTGGAAAAGAGGAGAGGCAGGACTATGCGCGGCAGGTAACCTGTTCATAGTACTTCTATGCATGGTCCTTTAGACCTTAGTCTTTAGAGATAATGCATGGAAACAGGCCCTTCGTTCAGCCCACCTAGTCAGCGCCGATGAGTGATCACCTCGTCCACCAGCACTATCCCACACACTTGGGACAATTTACAGAAGCCAATTAACCTACAAACCTGGACGTCTTTGGAATGTGGGAGGAAACTGGGGCACCTGGAGAAACCTACATGGTCGTAGGGAGAATGTACAAACCCCATACGGACAAGCACCCGTAGTCAGGATCGAACCTGGTTCTCTAACTCTACTGCTGCGCTGCCTTGTTTTGGGTGCTTAGATCGTGGGGACACTTTCTGTTATTTCTCAAGTCAATAGACTGGGTTGTTAATCTCCTTCTCTGCCCAGAACTGAACAGCCAGAAACCTGCCTCTCAGAACAGCGAACAGTTAGATTGGTACGGGCTGGAACAGAAATTTGAATTTAAATGAATTTAGAAAATGAATGGGTATAAATCAACCTGGAGCAACAAGGTTTACTGAGTTTCTCCAGCAATTTTGTGTACCTTCGATCTTCCAGCATCTGCAGTTCCTTCTTGAACACAAGGTTTACTGCTGGCTGTACACAATTTGGAAATTAAGAAGTCGGTTAAGTAAGATTACAGATTTTAGCCTGAAGGCAGGCAGCATGTCTGGAGAGAAGGAATGGGTGACGTTTTGGGTCGAGACCCTTGTTCAGGTTTTATTTGAGCCTAAAAGTGGGTGGGGTTTCGAAACATTCAGCTGCACATAATCCTTGCTATTAATTTGTTTTCAATGAAACTAGCTGCAAGTATTAATAAAAACACATTGTTCTTCCAACGGAGGAAGAGACGCCTGCAAGTGACTGTGGTTGACCAGAATGTACAGGTGTAGCCATGTGAAGGAACGCCCTGTGCCTTAAGATAGACACAAAAAGTTGGAGTAACTCGGCGGGACAGGCAGCGTCTCTGGAGAAAAGGAATGGGTGACGGTTCCAGACAGTCTGAAGAAGGGTCTCGACCCGAAACTTCACCCATTCCTTCTCTCCAGAGATGCTGCCTGTCCCGCTGAGTTACTCCAGCATTTTGTGTCTATCTTCTTGCTTAGCATATTATCTGTTTGAATAAGGTCTCCCCCCCCCTTTCTTCTAAACTTAAGAAGTACACGTTCAAATCATGAAGTCTCTCGAGGTGGGATAACCTCCTTATCCCTGGACTTACCCTGGTGTCTATCTTCGCTTTAAACCGGCATCTGCAGTTCCTTCCTACACTGACCCCTAATGCAGCCACCACCAGCGATCTGTGGGGAAAGCCCTGTCATCTCGTTCCACTGGGCACTGAGGAGTGGGGGTCCGTGTAAATGCTTCTCAAGCTCTTCACAGATGCATGGCTTAAGGAGGAAACATAAGCAGCATTGACACTTTCTAAGCCAACACACTGAATTGATGTTACAAACACAGAGAGAGTCACGCCCTAAAATGCATATTATGAATAAAGTATATTTCTGAAAAAATACACACAAAATGCAAAAGTAAAAGATAAAATTCCAAATATATAATTTAAATTTCAACATATTACCTTTGTGTGATAACATAGAACTGATGATTGATGGTTGATGTGGACTTGGTGGGCCACAGCACCTGAATCCAAGCTGTAATTTTCAATTAATTTCAATTCAATTCAATTGGATCAGTTCCCGTTTGCTGGTCAGGATGCTTTTATACAATGGCCTTTAGAGTGGCTGAAATGAGACAATGGAAAGTCACTGACCTTTAGTGACAGAGAACACAGATGATCACGTGGGCCAATTTGGGATTGCTCCTTCACTTGGTGAGGCTACCAGGAAAAGTGGCAGCGTTGAGACCACGAGTTGTGTTGTTGTGACCGATGGCAGTGGTTTTATGTGCCAAGGAACAGCAGGCACCTCCACAATCCGGCCAATTTGTTGGAGGATGCCCAAACCGTCCTGGAAACATCATTGAATGAGAGACTTATGGCAGCTTTGACGGTAATCACTACTTATATAACCATATAACAATTACAGCACGGAAACAGGCCATCTCGACCCTTCTAGTCCGTGGCGAACACATAATCTCCCCTAGTCCCATATACCTGCACTCAGACCATAACCCTCCATTCCCTTCCCATCCATATAACTATCCAATTTATTTTTAAATGGTAAAAACAAACCTGCCTCCACCACCTTCACTGGAAGCTCATTCCACACAGCTACCACTCTCTGAGTAAAGAAGTTCCCCCTCATGTTACCCCTAAACTTCAGTCCCTTAATTCTCAAGTCATGTCCCCTTGTTTGAATCTTCCCTACTCTCAGTGGGAAAAGCTTTTCCACGTCAACTCTGTCTATCCCTCTCATCATTTAAAAAACCTCTATCAAGTCCCCCCTTAACCTTCTGCGCTCCAGAGAATAAAGCCCTAACTTGTTCAACCTTCCTCTGTAACTTTCTCTGTACTTCCTCCCATGGGGTGTGGGGCGTTAGATTGTATATCCGTGCATGTTTTGTGTCAGTGGTGTGGCTGGTGTGAACAATTATGTGTTACCTGTGACTAGCGGTGTGCCTCAGGGTTCAGGGCTGGGCCCATTGCTGCTTGTCATCTGTTTGAATGATTTGGACAAGAACGTACAGGGCATGATTAGTAACTTTGCACATGACACTAAAGTGGGTGGTATTGTAGACTGCGAGGAGGGTTGTCAAAAATCTGCAGGAGGATCTTGGTCACTTGGGCAGTTGGGCTGAGGAATGGTTGATGGAGTTTATTACAGAGAAGAGAGAGGTGTTGTATTTTGGAAAGTCTAATTCAGGCAAGATCTACACAGTGGAATTGATTGTAGACTTTAGGAGAGCTCCCCCTCCCCTCACCCCACTCACTATCAACAACACCACAGTCACATCTGTGGAGTAAGTTCCTGGGAACCATCATCTCCAAGGACCTTAAGTGGGGGGCTACCATCGACTCCACAGTCAAAAAGGCACAACAGAGGATGTACTTCCTGTGGCAACTGAGGAAGCACAATCTGCCACAGGCAATGATGGTCCAATTCTACACGGCCATCGTAGAGCCTGTCCTCACCTTCTCCATCATGGTCTGGTTTGGCTCGGCCACCAAGCACGACACCTGGAGGCTGCAGCGAATCGTCCGATCAGCTGAAAAGGTTATTGGCTGCAATCTTCCCTCCATTGACGAACTGTACACTGCAAGGGCCAGGAAGCGAGCGGGCAAGATCATCCCTGACCCCTCTCACCCTGGCCACAAACTCTTTGAATCACTTCCCTCTGGAAGGCGACTCCGGATTGTCAAAGCTGCCACAGCCAGACATAAAAATAGTTTTTATCCACGTGTAGTTGCTCTACTCAACAGCCAAAAATCTGTTGCCACCCTTTGATCTGGTATTTTGTTGGTTCACATGCTTGATCAATGGTGTTTTATCATTAATGTTTTATTATTATTAATGTTTAGTGTTTTCTCAGTCATTCGTAAATGTCATTGTATGTCATGTTGTTACTTGTGGGCGGAGCACCAAGGCAAATTCCTTGTATGTGAATTCTTGGCCAATTAACTTACTTACTTACTTAAATGGAAGGTCACTGGGAGCGTTGTGGAGCAGAGGGATCTGGGAGTAGAGGCACATAGTTCCTTCAAGGTGGTGGTCAATAGATAGGGTGGTCAATCAGGCTTATGGCACATTGGCCTTCATCAATCAGAGTCGTTTACTTTAGTTTAATTTAGAAGCAGCGCGGAAACAGGCCCTTCAGCCCATCAAGACCGCACCAACCAGCGATCCCCGCACATTAACACTACCCTACACACACTAGGGACAATTTTACATTCATACCGAGTCAATTAACCTACAAACCTGTGCGTCTTTGGAGTGTGGGAGGAAACCGAAGATCTCGGAGAAAACCCACGCAGGTCACGGGGAGAACGTACAAACTCTGTACAGACAGGCACCCGTAGTCGGGATCGAACCCGGGTCTCCGACGCTGTAAGCACCGTAAGGCAGCAACTCTACCAATGCACCACATACATTAAGTATTGAGTGGAGAAGTTGGGGGGTCAGGTTACAGTTGCACAAGACATATTGGTGAGGCCACATTTAGAATATTGTGTTCAGTTTTGGTCACCCTGTCATAGGAAAGATGTTGTTAAGCTGGAAAGGGAGCAGAAATGATTGATGAAAATGTTGCCATCACTCGGGGGCCTGTGCTATAAGGGAGAGGTTGAGCAGGCTAGGGCTTTATTCCTTGCAGTACAGGAGGATGAGAATTAATCTTATAGAGGTGTACACAATCATGAGTGGAAGAGATAGCATAACTGTGCAGTGGCTCACCAAACACTGATTTTGTTTATGTCAGTGGTTCTAGACCTTTCAGTATTATCAGTAAAATGTGCTGGAGCTTTGGAAACAATTTACTCGTATCTTGCACCTGGCAAAATCACAAAAATACAATCGCAAACAAGAAAAGAATTTCCAGATACAGAAATGTAATTTCTTTACTTTGAATCAAAGCACGTTCTTTACTTGGCACAAACCCCATATTCTGTCGAGCCCAACCCTTTTATTAAGTAAATAGAAATTTTACTCCACGAGATGATTTTTTTGTGCATTACACTGCGTTTGAAGCTGCCTCAAGATTAAACAGGGGCTGTGATGATTGCTGTTCACTGGAATGTCAGACTTGATGCAAAGCAGTTTACATACTTAAATGTACAATATTATGACCATAAGTGAAGCTTACAGATGGTTTTTGCAATTATTTATTATATTTTTAGTTGCTACTCAAAAATAGTCCAGGGCCTCTCAAGTTGTGGGCCTCAAGGTTCCTTATAAGAAGAAAGGAAAGATGAAGTTATTTTAGATTTGCCAAGCACGTTGGTGCAAGGTCATTTACATAGAAGCACGTGGACAAATACACAATACAATTTATTTGTCACTTGAACCTCATAGAGGCTCAAATGAAATGTTGTTTCTACAGTCATACACACAAGAAAAAAAGACCCAAGACACAACACAATTTACACAGACATCCATCACAGCGCATCTCCTCCTCGCTGTGATGGAAGGCAAAAAAACGTATCTCTCCCCTGCACTCCCCATTCCCCTCCCGATGTCAGAGTCAAAGCCCCCGGCGGGCGATGGCAATTGTGGGGCGGCAAGTGTTGGGTCGTTATTCCACTCTATCAACATTTGTTGTGCAAGTGTCTAGGTTTTGCAAAATGTTTGCATTCAAAAACGTGTCATCTGATCTTCCCCTCTCAGTGTGTGGTCACAAGGTTAGCCAGAGACTGACTGGAAGAGGATGGACTTTAGAGTCCATACATTTAGGAGGTAGGAGCAGGGAGCAACCCGCAACTGGAGCCGTGATGAAGTTAGAATGGTGCATCAGGGGTTGGCAAGGTGTCGGTTGAGAACAGCATTGTTCACTAGAGATCACAGGGCAGGAGGTGAAGCTGGAACTCTGCGTTTGGGAAAGGGGCTGAAGAACGATTGTTCTTTGGTGGGGGGGGGGGGGGGGGTGAAGGGGGGGGGGGGGGGAAGGGAGGGTGGGGGGGGGGAGGGGGTAAGGATACAAGAAAATAGGAGTAGGAGCAGGTCATCTATCACAGTCACTGCCTCAAAAAGGCTGCCAACATCATCAAGGACCCACACCATCCCGGCCACACACTCATCTCTCCACTGCCATCAGGTAGAAGGTACAGGAGCCTGAAATCTGGTCCATCCAGGTTCAGGAACAGTTTCTTCCCCATAGCACATCAGGCTATTAAACACAACATCAAACAAACTCTATTGCACTTTAACTGTTTATCTATGTGTGTATATATATATATGGTCTATGGTATAGAGACACACTGATCTGTTCTGTATTTATGCCTACAATACTCTGTTGTGCTGCAGCAAGCAAGAATTTCATTGTCCTATCTGGGATACATGACAATAAAATCTCTCCCTCTCTCTCTCTCACTCACATTTACTACCCTCTGTGAGGTAATCTCTACACACCGTACTTCAGTTTTAAATGGCCGGCCCTTGCATTGTAGCTACGTCCGATTATTTATGACTCCCCCACGAGTGAAACATCCCAACATCTACCCTGCCAAAGCCTGCTTAGCATCTTGTGAAGGAAGGAACTGCAGATGCTGGCTTAAGCCAAAGATAGGCACAAAACGCTGGAGTAACTCAGCGGGACAGGCAGCATCTCTGGAGAGAAGGAATGGGTGATGTTTCGGGTCGAGACCCTTATTCCAGTCTGAAGAAGGGTGTTGACCCGAAATGTCACCCATCCCTTTTCTCCACAGATGCTGCCTGTCCCGCTGAGTTACTCCAGCGTTTTGTGTCTATCTTCTGCTTAGCATGTTGTCTGTTTGAATAAGGTCTCCCCCCACCCCCTTCTTCTAAACTCCAGAAGTACACGTTCAAATCACGAAGGCTCTCGTGGTGGGATAACCTCCTCATCCCTGGACTTAGCCTGGTCAATGTCCTTAGTATTGCCTCCAATATTACTACAGTATATCTATTTTTTAGGTAAGGGGAGCAAAGTTGTAAGCAGTGTTCCAGGCGAGGCCTCAGCTACACTCTGCACAATGGCACCAACACCTCCCTATTTTTAATCTCCAATCCCATTGCAACAAAGGCCAGAATACTGTTTACCTTCTTCATCACTTGTTGGAAGGACTGGAACCGCTTGGGAGATTGCTAGGTTGTGTTGGTGGTAGGGAAAGGGCTGCTGATCAGGGTGGCCGGAGAGTATGGGAATTGGTTTGTCACATACGTGACCGCCCTTGTCCCGTATTTGACTGCTACTACTCGGGTTGAGGGGACTGTCGGGTCAGAGGCCCGCATCCGGCTCTGTCTCACCCTTCCCGACACAGTACAGCAGCAGAAGTGTTTTTTTTACACAGAGATGGTCAGTGCCTGGAATGTGTTGCTTCAGCAACTTAGTGGCATTTATTAGACTTTTGGATATGCACATGGATATGCGGAGAATGGAGGAATATGGGTTATGTGCAGGTAGATAAGTGATGGGATTAGCATCATGTTTGGGCCGAAGGGCCTGTTCTTGTGCTGCACTGTTGTATGTTCTAAGGTTCTCCCACCCGGCCTACTGGTGCTTCTGGCCGGTGCTTAGAAATTTGCTGATGGCTCTGAACAATTTCTAAGCCTTGGTCCTTTGGAATAAACTGAACAATCACTGGAAGAAGAATGCCCCTGTCCCACTTGGGAAGCCTGAACAGAAACGTCCGGATACTTTGCGCCCCACCCAAGGTTTCCGTGCGGTTCCCGGAGGTTGCAGGTGGTTGCAGGTAGTGGAAGCAGGTAGGGAGACTGACAAAAACCTCCGGGAACCGCACGGAAACCTTGGGTGGGGTGCAAAGTCTCCAGAGGTTTCCTTTCAGGTTTCCTAAGTGGGACAGGGCCAGAAGGACAGGGATGGGACCATTGGATCGGTATTTCCCGCAGCAGCCCCGGCACGGATGACTGAGTGGATTTCTCTCTTTCCCTGCGATTTCATGGAGGGAACCTTTCCCGTTTCATGCTTCTTTGCTGTCCTGCAATGTACAGAGTACAATGGTTAGTTGTTTACATTACAGGCTCCCAAGCCTAAAGGCAAAACACTGTGCTGAAAACAGCAGGTAGGAACCGCTGTTGGTGAAGTGCTCATGTGACCACCAAGCTTCTTCCGCTCTTTAACGAGGATATTTTTAATGAGATACCCGCCAACATAAACTGGAGCGGCCTGAAAACAAGTTGCGGCAGGGTGGAATGTTGTCTCAACCCAGAGGTTAAACAAGCTGGGATTTTATTCCTTAGAGCGCAGGAGGATGAGGGGTGATCTTAGAGAGGTGTATTAGGCTATTTCTATTAAGAGAGAGTTAGATAGAGCTCTAGGGGCTAGTGGAGTCGAGGGATATGGGGAGAAGGCAGGCACGGGTTATTTATAGTGGACGATCCGCCATGATCGCAATGAATAGCAGTGCTGCTCGAAGGGCTGAATGGCCTCCTCCTGCACCTATTTTCTATGTTTCTCTGTTTCTAAGACCATGTCAAGAATAGATAGCGTGAATGCACAGAGCCTCTTGTCTTGAGTGGGGGAATCAAGAACCAGAGGACATAAGTTTAAGGTGAGGGGGGAAAGAGGTGATCGGAACCTGAGGGGCAACTTTTTTTAAAGAAAGGATGGTAGGTACTTGTAATGAGCAGCCGGAGGAAGCAGTTGAGGCAGGAACTTACACAATGTTTAACAAACAATTAGACAGGTACATGGATAGGATAGGTTGAGAGGGATATGGGCCAAACGCAGGCAGGTGGGACTAGTGGAGATAGGTACTGTTATGGATGTTGGTTGGAGTGGGAAAGTTGGGCCGAAGGGTCTGTTTCCAAGCTGTATGACTAAATGACTCTATTACAGAGAATGGCAATATTACACTTGTTTCTGCATGTCTTAGAGCCAGTCAGGAAATTCTTATCGTGACTTTTCAAAGGGAATTTTTATTTATTATAGCACCTTTCACAGGCATATGGCCCCTCCGAATAATATCAATAGCAGTGAGTGAACCACAGTTCATCTCCAGCGCTCAGATTGAAACCTTTGCCCTCACTGAGATCTGTGATCTCTTGCAACCTCAAATGTATCCACACACTTTTATTTTGTTTCGTTTAGATTAGTGATACACCGTGAAAACAGTCCCTTCGGCCCACCGAGTCCACGCCGACCAGCGATCAGCTGTGCACTACAGTTTTATCCTACACACTGGGAACAATTTACAGAAGCCAATTAATCTACAAACCTGCCGTCTTTGGAATGGAGGAGGAAACGGGAGCTCTCGGAGAAAACCCACGGAGAATGTACAAATCCGTAGAGGCAGGATGGTGGGTGTAGTCCGGATCGAAGATGTGTCTCTGGCTCTGTAAGGCTGTATAATGCCCCTGTCCCACTTAGGAAACCTGAACGGAAACCTCTGGAGACTCTGCGCCCCACCCAAGGTTTCCGTGCGGTTCCCGGAGGTTGCAGGTGGTTGCTGGAGGTTGCAGGTAGTGGAAGCAGGTAGGGAGACTGACAAAAACCTCCGGGAACCTCACGGAAACCTTGGGTGGGGCACAAAGTCTCCAGAGGTTTCCGTTCAGGTTTCCTAAGTGGGACAGGGACATTAGTCTACCGCTGCGCCACCGTGCCACCTCTTATCTATGGGCTTTGCTCGAGGCAAGATTTAGAATTCACTTTTTGATACTTTCTCCACTTATTTTTTAACCTTATTCCCACCTGCTAAGATACTTATTAAATTATAATTCTTTGTCCAAGGTCTTGATCATCTCTCCAAATGATATCGTGCTGCCCTGAGGATTGCTGGCACCCAGAAGATGTAATTTCCACCCCAAACATATACATTAATCATCTACGTTGTATACTTACTACAGGACATTTCTAGTCAGCAGGTAGATAAAAAGCTGGAGAAACTCAGTGGGTGCAGCAGCATCTATGGAGCGAAGGAAATAGGCAACGTTTCGTCCCGAAACGTTGCCTATTTCCTTCGCTCCATAGATGCTGCTGCACCCGCTGAGTTTCTCCAGCTTTTTGTCTACCTTCGATTTTCCAGCATCTGCAGTTCCTTCTTAAACATTTCTAGTCTGCACATGGATGGTACAGTGGTGCAGCGGGTAGAGCTGCTGTCTCACAGCGCCAGAGACCCAGGTTTACGATCCTGAGCTTGGGTACTGTCTGTGTGAAGTTTGCACATTCTCCCTACGACAGTGTGGGTTTCCTCCGGGTGCTTCGGTTTTCCCCCTACATCCCAAAGACGCGCGGGTTTGTAGGTTAATTGGGCATTGTTAATTGTTAATTAAGAATTGTTAATTGTTAATTAAGAATTATACAAAATTCTTAAGGGGTTGGACACTCTAGATGCAGGAAGATTGTTCCCGATGTTGGGGGAAGTCCAGGACAAGGGGGTCACAGTTTAAGGATAGAGGGGAAATCCTTTAGGACCAAGATGAGAAAAACATTTTTTCACACAGAGAGTGGTGAGTCTCTGGAACTCTCTGCTACAGAAGGTAGTTGAGGCCAGTTCATTGGCTATATTTAAGAGGGAGTTAGATGTGGCCCTTGGGGCCAAAGGGATCAGAGGGTATGGAGAGAAGGCAGGTACGGGATACTGAGTTGGATGATCAGCCATGATTATATTGAATGGCGGTGCAGGCTCGAATGGCCGAATGGCCTACTCCTGCACCTATTTTCTATGTTTCTATGTCCCTAGTATGTAGGGAGTAGATGGGACAACATAGGAATAGTGTGACTGGGTGATGGTGGTTTGCGCGGACTTGGTGGGCTGAGGGCCAGTTTCCATGCTGTATTTTAAACTAAACTCTCAAAACTAAGACACACTGTTTCTTCCAACATGGTTCTGTGGCAGTGTGCCATGGGAAAGAAAGTCCCAGCGCAGTGGCTAATCTCAGGGCAATGCAGGGACTCCACTAGTGGGCAGCTCTGGGGACGGTAAAATCCTGTCCCCATCTCCACTGGCTCCATTTAAATAGCATGTCCAAGGCCTGTAAAAAATATCACTTTTTTAATAAAATTATAAAAAAACATGAGATGGCAAGATGCTAAATACACATAAAAACAATTAAAAAGCCTTAATCTAATTTTATTAAATCAAAGAAAAATCTTCCCATGCATTTAGGTGGACCCATTGTAGGCATCAATTGTAAGCGCCAATTGAACTGGAGGCTTTTCCAGCTGGAGAGTTGAAACCTGCAGATATCCCAGTGGATATCCAACATTTCAGCACTAAAGCTGCATGAAGAAGGTTCCCCACCCGAAACGTCACCTACCCATGTTCTCCAGAGATGCTCATGTTCTCTAGAGATGCTGGTCTTCTCGGGAGATCTTCTCCAGATCTTCTCGGGAGATATAAGATCAGCCATGATTGAATGGCGGAGCGGACCTGATGGGTCGAATGGCCTTATTCCCCTCTTATCGCTTATGATCTTATGATCCTGCCTGATCTGCTGAGTTAGTCCAGCTGGTTGTGTCTAGCTGAGTGAAAGGATGTGGTCTGGCATTTGACTGGGAATGTCCAGCTACGGGCATGTGTCGAAATCTCGACCTGAAGTGAGACACATTAACCATCAGATTCAGATTCAGATTCAATTTTAATTGTCATTGTCAGTGTACAGTACAGAGACAACGAAATGCATTTAGCATATTCAGCAACATGCTTTATTTTACTTGCCGCATTGGGTGGGCTGTTCAATCAAGGGCTGAGGTCCCAACTCAATGTTCATTGTACAGATATTTATACAGAAAAGTTCGCAAGTAAAGGGGCTGTCCCACTGCGGCGACCTAATTGGAGAGTTTAGAAGAGTTTAGGAGAGTTTGAAAAAGTGTCATGTTGAAGAACTCCTTCGACCTCTTTCGACTGTTGAAGACTAGCTTCGACTAGCTTCGGGAAAATTGTACACCGAATAGTGGAGAGTGAAGACGCCCTCCTTCGATCTCCTTCGACCTCCCTTCGACTATGTTGAAGACTATCTATGACTACCCTTGATTACCTACGACTAACATGCCGGCCTACTACCACCTACTTCAACTAAACCTACGAGTTTAAAAAAATCGATTTTTCCATGGCGACCTCTTTTTACTCGCGGGCATTTTTCAGCATGTTGAAAAATACGCCGTGACCTAGCTGAGGCCTCAAATACGTGGGGACTACTCTCGAGCATGAAGGAGAGTTACAAAGACCTCCTAGGACCTCGTGTGGACCATGCTGCGAGTATGTCGAGAGCAAATTCTTCTAAACTCGCCAATTAGGTCGCTGTAGTGGGACAGCCCCCTAAGCAAGTTTATTAAGATTCAGAGTCAAATAGACAATATACAATAGGTGCAGGAGTAGGCCATTCTGCCCTTTGAGCCAGCTCCGCCATTCAATATGATCTTGGCTGATCATCCCCAATCAGTACCCCGTTCCTGCCTTCTCTCCATATCCCCTGACTAAGCCCTATCTAGCTCTCTCTTGAAAGTATCCAGAGAACCAGCCTCCACCGCCCTCCGAGTCAAGGCATGTCCAGCAACAGATCTTTAATAGAAAATGGAGGTGAATGCTATTGATAACTTTTTACAATCATACAGCACCTTTAATATGACAAAATATTTTGAAAAGTCACTTCAGAGGAGCATTTCCAGGCAACATTTGACACTGAACGACATAAGGTGCAAATCTACTGTTGGGAGCTGCATGGAACCAAGGCTGCTGGATGGAGCTATGCTGCCAGGTATGTTCCCAGTATTATAGTGTAGTGTGCCTGAAAGACTAAATGGATTACTTCTGACATGAGGATGTATGGTCCATGTGTTCATAAGTTCATAAGTTATAGGAGCAGAATTAGGCCATTTAGCCCATCAAGTCTATTCCACCATTTAATCATGGCTGATCTATCTATCGTTCCATCTCCACCCCATTGCCCTGCCTTCTTCCCATAGCACCTGACACCCGTACTAATCAAGAATCTATCAATCTTTGCCTTAAAAATATCCATTGACTAGGTCTCCACGGCCTTCTGTGGAAATGAGTTCCACAAATTCACCACCCCACCACCACGGAATGACCTATAGTTGCTATCTTTTGCAACATTTGGTCGACTCCTGATTTAGTCAAATTCCCTCTCCCCTGATTCTCAGTCTGAAGGAGGGTCTCGAACTGAAACGCCACCTATTCCTTTTCTCCGGAGACGCTGCCTGTCCCGCTGAGTTACTCCAGCTTTTTTGTGTCTGTCCCTGATCTAGTCAATGTCTCTTTGCTTGATTCAGAGTTGATTCTGACAGGCCTTCTGACTTTGTAATCTTTTGCAGAGAAAGTTCTCAGGCTTGGAAGAATGTTCTTATCGAGGCATGTCAGCTAGTATTGATGCCAGCTTTTGCAGTAATTGTTGCACTTTGGACATGAACCAAAATCCCAAGCTAAACAACTGAGCAGCTCCAATCAGTGTGATCTCACTGATCGCGTTCTTTATGATGTTTTTATTTTATAGCACAATATGGACCCAAAGAATGGGACAATATGTGTGCAAGAATAATGGATCATTGGCTAAAATAAATCGCCCTCAGCAGTTTTGCTGATAGGCATTTGCTGAGTCCGGCATTCAAACGCATACTCACCTGATGTGACACTGGTTTAGAGTATTACTCTGACACAGCTATCATGCAATCTCAGTAAATTACAGCACCTGTTCACTTTAATCAGCATAAATTAGATATATTCAATGCTGTAAATGCCTTGCACCTGGGATTCAGCACACAGATCTTCCATGGCGTTGTTTAGTCACATTCACTGTTCTCTGATAATAATGAGATTGGCATTATATGCCACATAATAAGGTGATAATAACATCTCACAGCGCCAGAGACCTGGGTTCGATTCTGACCTCTATGTGGAGTTCAAAGGTTCAAAGGTTCTTTATTTGTCATATACACCAAAAGTTATTTTATTTTTAATTTTATTTATTAGAAGTAAGTACAATACAGTGGTACCTTTTTCAGGCGCCAATTATATGTTGGCGTGTTACATTCCACGTACAGCTTCATTTTTTATTTATTTTGAAATGTGAGAGAAAAAGAAACTAGATAATAGACAGTAGAAAAACATGTAGTGTGTGAAAATAAAAAATAAAATAAAATTAGTGTAGTGAAATTTTGATTGCCAATGCAGCACATTAAAAAGAATACAACATAATAATAATAAAGAAATTTCAACGTAAAAAACATCCTCCCCCAAAATGGTTCCCATTATGAGGGAAGGCACAAAGTCCAGTCCCCATCCCCATGTCCACCCATAGTCAGGCCTATCAAGGCCTCCGCAGTCATCGCTACGGAGGCCCGATGTTCCAGGCCGTTCTCGCCGGGTGATGGTGTTCCGATGTCGGGAGAATCCACACAGCGGCTTGGGATACCTGGAACGGCCGCTTCCTTACGTGAGACCGCGGCTTCCGAAGCCAGCAAGGCCGCTCTGGATGGAGCTCCACCACTGGCGATCTCGGCGAGAGATCCCAGGCTCCCGATGTAAAGTTCAGCGCTGCCGCCCGCAGCTGGCCGCTCCACAGACCCGCAGCTCCGCGATGTTTCATTGGCGATCCCAGCATACTGGAGTTCCAGCGCGGTGACCCGGGCAAGGCATCGCCCGCTCCGCGATAGCGCTGTGCCGCCGCCGAAGCCGAGGTTCTGGCCGGTCCCCTCAGGAAACGCCGCTCCAGGCCCCGCTGGTAGGCCGCGAGGACAGGTCGAAGATGCTGCTCGGAGGAAAGCTTGAAGGAGAGTTTGCACGTTCTCCCCGCGACCACGAAGGTTTCCTCTGAGTGCACCAGTCTCAGCCCCCGTCCCAAAGACATGCGGGTTTGTAGTTTAATTGGCCTCTTGTAAATCGCCCAGAGTGTGTAGGCAATGGATGCAAAAGTGGGAAAACAGAATGAGAGCAGGTGATGAATGGCCGGCGTGGACTTGGGCTGCAGGGCCTGTTTCCATGCTGAATCTTTCAATCAATTCTATCATTACCTATCGTAATAGCGTTCCTCAGAATGTCTGGAATGATATTTTTTGATAATGATAGAATTGTGAATTATTGAACTTTTTCAAGGTCTTTCACTTAGTGAGATAGTCATTACCTAAAGTATGTCAGGAAAGAAGGCAACCTAGTCCTCTGTGTGGAATCCTGGAAGAGTTTGGATAGGAAATGTTTAGAGGGATATGGGCCAAACGAGGTCAGGTGGGACTAGTGTAGATGGGGCATCTTGCTCCGAATGGGCTAGTGGGGCTGAGGGGGCTGTTCATACGCTGTATGAGCTCTTTGAGTCATTTAAAAGGAGTAAAAAACCATTGCAAAACACAGCAATGTGTAGCAGCTCAGATGCTGGTTGAACGCTGACAATCCATAGAGCACCAGTTGGACGTTCAGCTTGCCCTCCGGCCAGGAAGCTGGCCTTGTTCACCGGCTGTAGAAACAAGGAACTGCAGATGCTGGTTTACAGAAAAGGGCACAAGGTGCTGGAGTAACTCAGCAGGTTAAGCAGCATCTCTGGGGAATATAGATTGGTGGTATTTGAGGTTGGGCCTCTTCTTCAATCCATGTTGCATGGCTCCTTGATACTGAAGTCATCCCATCTCATTGCCATTGATTGGAATGACAATTTGGCACCTTCAGTAATATCTGAAAATCCAATGATATTTCAAACAGATTCTTGTTGATATGTGAGAGGGGGGAGAGTGGACAGAGAAGGGGGGAGAAGGAGTGGAGACAACTTTTAAGAAGCCAGAGATACACGGCTGTGAAGCTCGGCGGACATTTAACATTACCGGTCGGTTATCCTTGGTTCTGAAAACGACTGCTGACGTTTTTTTTTTCCCAATGAGCCAATGAAATTCAACGGTCAGCACCGGCTACAACCTACGAGAACCTTCGACCTCCTGGCGACCCACCTACGGCACGAGAATTCTCGCTACTCTTCATGGCGGCTTCATTCCAGTCGCCGCTAATTTTTCAACTTGTTGAAAGGTTCGCGGCGACCATAACGAGGCCGCGACTAGTTCACAGAATGCGGGAACTCCTCACCACCATGAAGGCGACTCCCCGGCTACCACCCGCGAACATGTGCCGATTGCATAGTCTCCTGTACTCGCCTAAAAAGTCGCCTAAGTGGGACTTAGTTGAAGTGGGACCTAAGTCTCAATAAAGGAAATGACTGGAGGCGGCACAGTTGTTCTAGACTCTATAAACATATGGAGATGGTTAGAGGCTAGAATGTTTAACCGTACAGTGAATAATGGCTACCCGGACGTGGCGTTGATGGACGAGAAGCCGAAGCAAAGAAGTGGAAGCCAAATAACCGAATGGAAACGAAGGCGAAACGCCAACTAACCAAAAGGGTGGGGTCGCCTAATGCAAACTAACCCAAAGGGCGGAGCGCCTAAAAGCCAACTCGCCGAAAGGTTGTGTCGCCTAAAAGCAAACTCACCGGATGGCCGCTCTGCCGAAACGCCACCTACCCGTGCTAGATACAACGTTTGAGGCTTTTCACTGCCACCATTTCCAGATAGCTGTTGAAGTTACTTGTCCCAGTGTAGATTAGTCTTAAATATTTACCGATGCATCTCCAGTGAGGTCAGTATCTATATTTATTTTAAATTTCTCTTGAACTATCTTCTTGATCACATGTAATTATGGATGGGGATGGAACATAATAATCAATCCTCCTTAATGGAGGTAATTATACATTTTAAGTTATTCTTACCAAATAATATATGGCCATTTTTCCGGCCTGTTATCACTGCCCGCTCCCATTTACTCATTGGCATATCAGGCTGCAGCAGAAATTGTAAACTACATGGTGCTTCATTATATAATTATCTAAGCAGCTCTTTAGATATTTATATATATAATGCTGGTTCATTTTGTTCGTTCTTGAGATGTGGCCGGCACTTCCAGGGCAGCCTAGAAGGTAGTGATCATCTTTTTCTTTGAGACAATTCAGTGAGTTTGAGTTTCAGAGAATATTGTGATACGGGAATCCGGAGTTTTGTCCCAGTTGTGTCTAAGAAACGGCCCAAATCAGGATATGCTGTGACTTCGTGATAAGTTTATTGATTCATTGTTGCTCGTATCAGATAGTGAGCAAGCTATGATTTTATTCTTTGGAGCGCAGGTCGATGGGGGGGGGTAATCTTATAGAGGTGTATAAGATCATAAGGGGAATACAATGGATGAATTTACAGAGCCTTTTACCTTAGTAGGTACCAGGGTAGGGAAATCAAGAACCAGAGGACATAGATTTAAGGTGAGAGACTTAATAGGAACATGAGGGACAACTTTTTCACACAGAAAGTGGAGGGGTGTATGGAATAAGCTGCCAGAGGACGTACTGTAGTTGATGCAGGTACAATATTTAAAAGACATTTGGACAGTTACATGGACAGGACAGGTTTAGAGGGATATGGGACAAACACGGGCAGGCGTGTCTAGTGTAGATGGACCATCTTGGTCGACATGGGCAAGTTGGGCTGAAGGGCCTGTTTCTGTGTTCTGTAACACTGTGAATGTCTACATGCTGGTAAGAACAAACACTTTGCATTTTTTAAACCAAGATGTCACAGAGGAGAGTTTCAACAGTGGGGTACAGAACTGGGTGAGAAGCCAAAAGCAGAGGGCAGTGATGTACAGTTAGTGTTTCAGATTTCGAGAAGTATACAGTGAGGTCTCCGATAGTTCTTAGGAGGACCACTGCTGTCTTTGAAACGTGGCAGTGATCTGCATCTGGGTTTTCTTTTTGATGACACAAGGAAATACTAAGGTGTTGTATGCATTGTACTTGGTGGTAGCCTTCAGGAGGAGAGAAGCTACATGGTGAAATGGGCAAGTGCTGCTGTCATTGAACACAAAGTGTTGACGTTGGTCGGAAGCATGTGGAAAGCCAATCTAAACTAAACTGTACACGTAGGTATTTTAAAAGGTTTGATAAGATGAAAATTATTTTGAGCTGTAAGGATTCATGTCATAGATAGAAACATAGAAACATAGAAAATAGGTGCAGGAGTAGGCCATTCAGCCCTTCGAGCCTGCACCGCCATTCAATATGATCATGGCTGATTATCCGACTCCGTATCTCATACCTGCTTCTCTCCATACCCCTTGATCCCTTTAGCCACAAGGGCCACATCTAACTCCCTCTTAAATATAGCCAATGAACTGGCCTCAACTACCTTCTGTGGCAGAGAATTCCACAGATTCACCACTCTCTGTGTAAAAAATAATTTTCTCACCTCGGTCCTAAAAGACTTCCCTCTTATCCTTAATCTGTGACCCCTTGTCCTGGACTTCCCCAACATCGGGAACAATCTTCTTGCATCTAGCCTGTCCAACCCCTTAAGAATTTTGTAAGTTTCTATAAGATCCCCCCTCAATCTTCTAAATTCTAGCGAGTACAAGCCGAGTCTATCCAGTCTTTCTTCATATGAAAGTCCTGCCATCCCAAGAATCAGTCTGGTGAACTTTCTCTGTACTCCCTCTATGGCAAGAATGTCTTTCCTCAGATTAGGAGACCAAAACTGTACGCAGTAAAGTGGGCATGGGTACTGAGCAATTCAAGAGACTTACCTGATCGGGGTATTAATCAGATGTTGGAAGCAGGTACAATAACAAGATTGAAAGTAGACGCTCACGGAAGGAGGATTACATTTGTAAGACCACCAGGAAATGGTGGGGGAATGGGATAACCGGAATACTTCTTTCAAAGACTTATCTGTGGTTTGTCACCTTGTCGTAGTGGAGAAGCTTGTGTGGACCTGAGATCCTGAGAGCGATGCCGTCTGGAGCTATCCACCCATGGCAGTAAGGTCAAGGGGGAGGACTCTGACAAAGAGCAAACCAACCAAGACCTCAACCAAGAACAGGCGGAGGACGATGGCTGACCTTAGTGGAGCTAACGTCACAACGGCTGGGAAGGCGGATGAAGGCTGCAGCAGAAAAGGGTCTCCGGTCGTCTTGGACTCCATGCCACTGGATCCTGACCCAGACCTGTCAAGGGGGGTGGCTGTCTGTGCACCAGTCTCCCCACGTTAAACAGTCACGCACAGGCGTCCTCCATATAGGGAATAGCACCCTGGAGACACCCACGGTCAGCCTAAGTCTTTCAAAGAGTCACCATGTGTTGATGGACCTCTCTCTTATCTCTATGATTCTCTATCTGAATGCTTTGTTTTTACTAGAAAAGTAGTCAAAGTTGCACAAGTATGGGTTAGTTTATTTTCTAGATACACCATGAAAACAAGCTCTTCAGCCCAGTCTGAAGAAGGGTCTCTACCCAAAATGTCACCTAGCCACGTTCGCCAGAAATGTTGCCTGACCTGCTAAGTTACTCCAGGACTTTGTGCCTTTCGTGCATTAACCAGCACATGCAGTTCCTTGTTTCTACAATAGTGGTGTGGACCATGAATAGGGGACAATATCATTTGTGGTGGTCCATAGAGTCATAGAGGGTATGGTGTTAGTTGATTTATGTTCCGATGTTTTGTAACATGGGTGTTCATGGCTTGGCAGTCATATTGAAGGCTGTTATTGTGGGCATGGGGCACTGAGCAATTCAAGAGTCTTACCTGATAGGGGTATTAATCAGATGTTACACTAGAGAGACTTGGTTGTCCCCCTGAGAGACTAGAGAATGACTTCATCTCATGACCCAGATGCAGTAATCCTCTGGGTGATGAAATACGAGCCACACCAGCTGAACCTCTGGAGTAATGAAAAATGAAGTGTAAATGGTGTGTTTGACTCTGGGGTTGGGGTACGGTCAGGGGAATGTTTTCAACAACACTTTTTCGGGAAAGAAAGCACCTGAATTTCTAAATAAAATTACAGTATTGCGATCAGTTTTGGCCACCCTGCTTATAGGAAAGATGTTATTTCGCTGGGAAGAGTGTGGAGAAGATTTACAAGGATGTTGCCACGAGGGCCTGAGCTATAAGGAGAGGTTGGGCAAGCGCGGACTTTATTCCTTTGAGTGCAGGTGGATGAGCATTGATCTGACTGAGATGTATAAGACCACGAGGGGAATAAGTAAGGTAGATGCACAGAGTCTTTTACCCAGAGTAGGGGGAATCGAGAACCAGAGAATATAGGTTTGAGGTGAGAGAGGAAAGATTTAAAAGGAACCTGAGGGGCAACTCTTTCACACAGAGGGTGTGGGTAGATGGAACCAGCTGCCAGAGGAGGTAGAGGCAGGTACTATAACAACAGTTGGATAGGACTTTCATATGAAGAAAGACTGGATAGACTCGGTTTGTACTCGCTAGAATTTAGAAGATTGAGGGGGGGATCTTATAGAAACTTACAAAATTCTTAAGGGGTTGGACAGGCTAGATGCAGGAAGATTATTCCCGATGTTGGAGGAGTCCAGAACAAGGGGTCACAGTTTAAGTATAAGAGGGAAGTCTTTTAGGACTGAGATGAGAAAATCATTTTTCACACAGAGAGTGGTGAATCTGTGGAATTCTCTGCCACAGAAGGTAGTTGAGGCCAGTTCATCGGCTATATTTAAGAGGGAGTTAGATGTGGCCCTTGTGGCTAAAGGGATCAGGGGGTATGGAGAGAAGGCAGGTATGGGACACTGAGTTGGATGATCAGCCATGATCATATTGAATGGCGGTGCAGGCTCGAAGGGCTGAATGGCCTACTCCTGCACCTATTTTCTATGTTTCTATGAAAGGTTTAGAGGGATATGGGACAAACACGGTCATGTTGGACTAGGGTGGATGGGATGTCCTGGTCAGCATGGGCAAAATGGGCTGAAGGGCCTCTTTCCATGACTCATTGACACTGAGTAATGTGAAAACATCTTTTTGCAGGAAATGATGGAAAAAAAATCTTGCTTTGAAAGTAACAGATCAGATGGTTATTTTGGACTGATGTCAAACAGAAGACTAGTTACTTCTTATCTGACCTTTCACACAGTGAAGTCGTACACTGGCTGACTTCCTGGTGAACACAACTCTTGAAGGTCCTTGAAGAGCGGGGCTATTGTCCCAATTAACAATTACTTTGTCACCAACAAGTTGTCCTTGAAAATTTGGATTCACAAAAAAATAAGCAATTATGGAGATTGCTCCGTGTGCCTTTATCAGACAACAGTAGAAAGAAAGTAATATTGGAGCAAAAAGAACAGAAAATAGCAGCAGGTGTCTGCGATGGTGCAGAGAATGCCTCGGGCACGAAGGTGCTACTGAAATATTACTTTAGATTTTTGCTCCAATGTAAAAAATGGGTTGGATTTCACTGGTTCTGCAGCTGGATTTCCATGCCTCAATAGAGGCCACGAGTTCAACAGTATCTAATTATCAAATGCGCTGACAATGAAGTAATTACATTCTCCCTTGTGAAGATAGATGCAAGATGATGGTGTGACTTGGCGGGACAGGCAGCATCTCTGGAGAGAAGGAATGGGTGACGTTTTGGGCCGGGACCCTTCTTCAGGCCAGCATCTGCAGTTCCTTCCTACACAAAATTCTTCCTTGCAACATTGTGTTATTGTGCCCCTTCTAAACCACAATACCCGCTGATTGTCTATAATAATATTTTTTTTTAATTTAACGAACGAATACAAATGCAATAACCAAAGCAATTAGTACAACCATCATTGGAAGTTGCTAATGCCCCTGTCCCACTTAGGAAACCTGAACGGAAACCTCTGGAGACTTTGTGCCCCACCCAAGGTTTCCGTGCGGTTCCCGGAGGTTTTTGTCAGTCTCCCTGCCTGCTTCCACTACCTGCAACCTCCGGCAACCACCTGCAACCTCCGGGAACCGCACGGAAACCTTGGGTGGGGCGCAAAGTCTCCAGAGGTTTCCGTTCAGGTTTCCTAAGTGGGACAGGGGCATAAGGGTAGCGTGGTGGAGCGTTCAGTGCTTGAGATTGTTGGGAAGAAGCTATGGCCAGGGCGGTGTGGGAATCTGATGATATTGGCTGCCCTTTTTCAGGCAGCGCCTCCTACTGTTCACTTCGATTGTTAGGGAGGTCAGTACCTGTGATGGACTGGGCAATGTCCATCATTCCCTGTCTTCCCCATCGCTCATAGCTGTTCCGGATGCCAAACCAGGCCGTGATGCAAGCAGTCAAGATGTTCTCTGCCGTATACCTGTGGAAGTTCACTAAAGCATTCATCAACATACCAATTCTCCTCAATCATCTCAGGGAGTCGATGTGCTGCTGGGGTTTCTTTGTGAGTGCATCAATGTACTGGGCCCTGGACAGATCTGTAGTCAGATGCTGACCCAGGAACTTGAAGCTGTTGACTTCACCATTGTCTCTTCAATGAAGACATTGGCTTTCCCCCTCCTGAAGTCAACAATCGGATCCTTGGCCTTGCTGATGTTGAGAGTAAGATTGTAGTTCTGGCACCATGCAATTAGATGATCAACCTCCCTCCTATGCTCTGAGTTATCAATACCCATTATTGGTCCAACAACAGAGGTATCCTCAACATATTTATAGGTGGCATTGGGGTTGTGTGTAGCAACACAGTCATGGATACAGCAAGCATAGAGTAGGGAACTGAGCACACAGCCTTGACGTACTCTTATGCTGATGGCTTTCGAGAAGGAAGTGGTATGTTGAGTCATAACAATTGTGGTCTGCTGATGAGGAAGTCGTGGATCCAGTTCCATGTGGGTGAGCAGAGACTTAACATTCTGTGTTTGATTCTAAGTTTGGAGGGGATGATGGTGTTGAATGCCAAGCTGTAGTCGATGAAGAACAGCCTAATGGTTGGCCCTGATTGGTCCTGGTCTTTTCTCGCCCCCCCCCCCCCCCATCTTCAACTCAACTCCCCCCCCCCCCCCCCCCAACTTCTTTCCATCCGAGGAAGGGTCCTGACCAGAAATATCAGCCATCCCTTTTCTCCAGAGATGCTGTCTGGCCCGTTGAGTTACTCCAGCACTTTGCGTCTATCTTTGGTTTAAACCAGCACCTGCAGTTCTTTGTTCCTACGTAATGTTCTTATTGTTCTCGGGAGTATTTCCAACATTTTCTGGTGGTTTCAGATTTCCAGCATATGCTTTAAAATAAAACTTTTCTTTTAATAACTGGTTGGGACAATGGGCATTAGATCCGATCCCTCAGTTGTACAAAGGTCACGGCTGATGCAACTGGAGCGGTTCCATTCATTTGAATTAGTCACTGATGTTTAAACAAGTAAGCAGAAGTTTGTGTCTTAACTTACACAAGTAAAAGGCCTGTCCAACTTTCACCACCTAATTCACGACCTTTTTTACTCGTGGACATTTTTCATCAGGCTAGAAAAATGTCCCAACCTACTTGATGCCACGAGTACCTACGACTAGCATCACGACCTGCCTACGACCTACCTACGACCTCGTGACGACCATGCTGCGAGTATGAGTCAAGGGCAAACTCGGCAGAGGTTGTGAATTAGGTCGTGAAAGTGGGACAGGCCCTTTAATCAAAACCAGTCAAATTTATTTTGAAGGTGAATATCATTTTCAAAAGCAGTTGAAAATTTGTAAATATTTCATGCTTTAGCATGTGTGTCATGTGAGATTTTTGTGATTCAAATCACACACTGCAGCCACCCAGCTGACTGTTCCTCTACCATGTTGTTTGCTACTAAAATCATTTCCTGCTAATATTATATTAAGCAGAATTACTTGGTATTTGAAGCATAGAAAGAGACCATTCACCCTAAATGATTCATCGGTATTTCTGCTGCATACGTGCATTCTTTATCCCTTTTTGTATCTAACTTTGACAGCTTACTACTCTGTTAAAGAAGGAACTGCAGATGCTGGAAAATCAAAGGTAGACAAAAATGCTGGAGAAACTCAGCGGGTGAGGCAGCATCTATGGAGCAAAGAAAAAGGCAACGTTTCGGGCCAAAACCCTTCTTCAGACTTACTATGTTTATTTCTCTCTTCTGTGTTTATCCAGCTACTATTTTAATACATTTATGCTACAATATTTGCATCATTACTCCTTACAATAACAAGGTCCACATTTTAATCATTCTCTGGAAATTCTCCCTAATTGTTGAATGTACTTATTCCATAGCTGTGTCCTCTCCTTCACTTGAAACCCTATCTTCATTTAACTTTTTTAATTTTAGTTATCACTATCAGATTACCTCTTTTATGTAGAAAAAGGAACCCCTAGCCTGTTCAATTTTCTTAATAGATATAATCTCTTTGTTCTAATGTTATTCTAATAAATCTTTCATCTTCTGTCTTCTGTATTACTATTTCTTTCTAACAAGGGATCAGGACTGTTTTCAATGCCCAAGGCATAATATAGCCAATGCCCAAGGCATAATATAGCCATTATTAATGTTTAATGTTATTTTTCGGCACAAAATAATATGATCTCAACCTGATTATACTTTTAGATAATATCTCAATTTATGTATTTGAATGAATAATCTGTTTTGCATCTGTGTTTTGTAGTACAATATCAAAGACACACCATCACACACAATGCACTAGCTTCTCCACATCCATCCAGACAAATGACTTGCCAAGGAGGACTACAGTCGTAATTACTATCCCTTGAATGTTGGTGCAGTCTAGGGTTTTAGATTAGTTTAGAGATATAGCGTGGAAACAGGTCCTTCGGCCCACTGAGTCCGCACCGACCAGCAATCCCCGCCCATTAACACTCCCCTACACACACTGGGGCCAATTTACACATACACCAAGCTGCAATTAACCTACAAACCTGTACGTCTTTAGAGTGTTGGAAGAAACTAAAGATCAAACCCACGCAGGTCACGGGGAGAACTTACAAACTCCGTACAGACAGCACCCGTAGACCGGATCGAACCCGGGTCTCCGGCGCTGCAAGCGCTGTAAGGCAGCAACTCTACCGCTGCGCCACCGTGCCGGTCAAAAAGTAACATTAATAAATCTAATATTAATCTTCAGAACCAGAATCCTGATAACCAATTAAACTAAAACTTTAAACGTCATCACAAAACTTGAATGGATTAGCTGATTAATTACTTTCAATAATTGGTTTGTAAAAATGGAGATTTGTTCCATTAGATTTTACACAAAAATGCAGTATTCATCTAATTTAATGATTGGATTTGCAGAAAACAAAGTAATTTGAGATTATTTCTGAAATATCAATACTTTTAAGTACTCATTTGGTGAGGAGACTTTGTGGTTAGGGTTTTTTCGATATTGGGCAAAGGTGTGATTGTTGATCTTTGACTAATACTGGTACTAGTCAACTTCCTCAATATCACCCCACTATTCTGACCTTCACCAAACAGTCAGCTAACTAAAGCCCCAACATCACATGGCCACAGAACCGGTGGATGCAATGTATCTGGACTTTCAGAAAGCCTTTGATATGGTCCCACACAGGAGATTAGTGGACAGAATTAGAGCATATGCTATTGTGGGTAGGACATTGACATGGATAGAGAATTGGTTGGCAGACAGGAAACCAAGAGTAGGAATAAACGGGTCCCTGTCAGAATGGCAGGCAGTGGCGAGTGGAGTGCCGCAAGGCTCGGTGCTGGGGCCGCAACTATTTACAATATATATTAATGATTTAGATGATGGAATTAAATGTAACACTAGCAAATTTGCAGATGACACAAAGCTGGGTGGCAGTGTGAACTGCAAAGAGGATGCTAGGAGTTTGCAGGGTGACTTAGGCAGGTGAGTGAGTGGGCAGATGCATGGCAGATGCAGTATAATGTAGATAAATGTGAGGTTATCCACTTTGGCAGCAAGAACAAGGCAGATTATTTTCTCAATGGTGTCAGATTAGGAAAAAGGGAAGTGCAACGAGAACTGGGTGTTCTTGTACACCAGTCACTGAAAGTAAACATGTAGATACAGCAGGCAGTGAAGAAAGCTACTGGCATGTTGGCCTTCATGACGAGAGGATTTGAGTAAAGAGGTCCATCTGCAGTTGTACAGTGCCCTGGTGAGACCACATCTGGAGTATTGTGTGCAGTTTTGGTCTCCTAATTTGAGGAAGGACATCCTTGCTATTGAGGCAGTGCAGCGTAGGTTCACCAGGTTAATTCCCGGGATGGCGGGACTGTCACATGAGGAAAGATTGGAAAGACTGGGATTGTATTCACTGAAATTCAGAAGGATGAAACTTACAGAAACATATAAAATTACAAAAGGACTGGACCAGCTAGATGCAGGAATTTTTTTCCCAATGTTGGGGGAGACCAGAACGAGGGGCCACAGTCTAAGAATAAAGGGGAGGCCATTTAAAACTGAGATGAGAATAAGCTTTTTCACCCAGAGAGTTGTAAATTTGTGGAATTTTCTGCCACAGAGGGCAGTGGAGGCCAAATCACTGGATGAATTTAAGAGAGAGTTAGATAGAGCTCCAGGGGCTAGTGGAATCAAGGGATATGGGGAGAAGGCAGGCACGGGTTACTGATTGTGGATGATCAGCCATGATCATAATGAATGGCGGTTCTGGCTCAAAGGGCCAAATGGCCTCCTCCTGCACCTATGTTCCATGTTTCTTTGTTTCTTTGACATTAGGGTTTGTTTGATGTCACGAGTTTGTATTTGTCAGCTATTTCGGTCACAGCCACCGGAAAAAGATGAAGCAGATATAGCAACTTCACATTTCTAGATTAGGAACAGTCCCTACCCTAACAATACAGCAGTGCTATGATGTGTGTACAGTGTGGTCAATGCATGATGCGCCTATGACTATTTGTCTGTGGTCTTCTGTTGGAAACTTTAAAATAGCCCAAAGGCCTATGTCCTGGGGATAGGTAGGTGATGTTGTTCAGGGAGGAGTGGGGGTTATGGGGATTGTTAGAGGATAGTAGTATGATTGAAAGATTGCTACATTAAGTCAAGTCAAGTCAAGTCAAGTTTATTTGTCACATACACATACAAGATGTGCAGTGAAATGAAAGTGGCAATGCTCGCGGATTTTTTGTGCAAAAGACAAACAACAAAACAACCAACAAATTATAAACACAATCATAACACACATATTCTTTTACATAATAAATAATAGAAGGAAAAACGTTCTGTAGAGTTAGTCCCTGGTTAAGCAGGAGATATGAGTGGTTGGTGGGGTAATGTTTGTGGCTTGAATCGATGGGAGGTTAGTGGATAGGCCAGCGGTTAGGTCCAGATAGTGAGATAGGTGGTGGATTATACACGTGGGTAGGATATTGTTCGATACTATTGGCTTTACTGAAGGATGAAAGATAATTATGAGATTTAGAGAGGTCCGAATCCAAGAAGCTCTGTTTGTCATAAGATCATAAGAACATAAGTGACAGGGGAAGAATTAGGCCATTTGGCCCATCATGTCTACTCTTCCATCCAATCTTGGATGATCTATCTCTCCGTCCTAACCCCATTCTCCTGCCTTCTCCCCATAACGCCTGGCACCCGTACTAATCAACAAAGTGCCATTAGTCCCATGGAAGCCAATGACAACTGCTGCCAGGATGTGATTGTAGGAACAAGGTCAATGTGATTCCTATTTAAGTTTTCATTTTAGAGGTACAGGGCAGAAACAGGCCCTTCGGTACACAGAGTCTGAGCTGACCGCCGATCCCCGCAAAGTAACGCTGCCCTACACACACCGGGGATAATTTACAATTTTTACCGAAGCCAATTAACCTACAGACCTGTATGCCTTTGGGTCGTGGGAGGAATCCAGAGCACCCAGAGAAAACCCACGCAGGTTACGGGAAGAGCATACAAGCGCTGTACAGAGAGCACCCGTGGTCAGGATCGAACCTGGATCGCTGGTGCTGTAACGCAGCAACTCTATCGTGGTACCACCGTGCTGCCCCATTTGATTTGGAAATTGGATCATATGCGCAAGCACTCAGTCGAAAAAGTAAAAACCTGTAATAACAGGAGAGATGGCAAATTGGGATAAGCAAGATAAGTATTTAGTATTTTAAGTGAACTTTTCCCTCACTTCTCTTGCCTTAAGAGCTGTCTATAAATTTCCACTCTGAAAAAAAACCTTTAACCGACATTGACCCTGAGCACTTCATCTCCAATTTTAACCACATATCACCTAAGAATCAGACAGCATAGAAACAGGCCCTTTAGCCCAGCAAGTCCACCCTCATTTACATAAGTCCCGTTTATTATCCGCATATTTCCAACAACTCCCCCCCCGAGACGATTTATATCATCCTGTAGTGGGCTCCCACAGCAGACAAAAATATTTCCTTCTCCCCAGTCTCTCAAATCTTTTAATTGGCTTAAATACTTCTATTAGATTTCCATTTAATCTTTTATTGCAAAGAAGATTTGAGGTAATCCAGTTGAGGTGTTAAAGATGATTAAGGAGTTGACACTTCAAAGGAAAGAAACTGGGAAAGCAACACTCATCAGGAAATTGGTAAAGGTCATAGTTTGCAAATACTGGAGTTGCAACCAAAAGAATCCTATTCCTTCACCACGCCTTGGGTAAATTAGATTGTGCTCCGCTACTTATCGGAGGTGGGACGATATCTCATTTCATTCCACTTGCACTTTATGTGCAATGTGACAAATAAAACTGATTGATTGATTGATTGATATCAACTGTCGTAGCTTCTTAGTGTTGCTTGGATTTTAAGTTATAAAATCGTAGGGTTTTACAGTGTGGAAAAATGTCCTTCGGCCCAACTTGTTCTCACCGGCCAACATGTCCCATCTACACTAGTCCCACCTGCCTGCATTTGGCCCATAAACCTCCACCTCTGTCCCATCCATCTAAAACCTCTGTCTAAATGTATCTTAAACATTGTGATAGTGAAAGTTAATTTAATTTAGATGTAAGGAAATATAAATAGGACAGTTCCCGTCAACCCTGACTGTCAGTCGGAAGAGGAGGCTCGACCTGAAACGTCGCCCATTCCTTCTCGCCAGAGATGCTGCCAGTCCCGCTGAGTTAAGGGCCTGTCTCACTTGCCGATTTTTTTCGGGGACTGCCGGCGCCATATCAGTGTCGCCAAAAGATTTTGAACATTTCAAAATCCAGCAGCGACAAAAAAAAATGGTGACACTTGACACAACACCGCGCGGTCATAGGTCATCACGCCATGACACGCCGCGGCATGCCGCATTAAGCTGCAAACGTTTCGGTGACTTACTACGTCAGTCGCCGAAAAAATCGGCAAGTGGGACAGGCCCTTTACTCCAGCATCTTGTGTCTCTATCTTCGGTCACAGAGGACTCCTGCACAACTTGTTTTCCCCGCTAATACCTCCTAATCCAGGCAGTAGTGACCCATCCACCGGAAGAAAGTGGAGGCTTTGGAAATGGTGCAGAGGAGGTTTACCAGAATGTTGCTTGGATTAGGAGGTATTAGCTCTAGGGAGAGGTTGGGCAGACTGTATTGTTTTTCTCTGGAATGCTGGAGGTTGCTGGGAGACCAGATTGAAGTACGTAAAATTACATAGAGTGGACAGTCAGAATCTTTTTCCCAGGAGGGAAAAAAACAAATATTAGAGGGCATAGATTTGAGGTGAGAGGGGCAATGTTTAAAGTGGATGCACTAAGGCGCTACTCGGGGTAGTGGTTGAAGTATATATGTTAGTGGCATTTAAAATACTTTTGCATTGGCACATGGATACTCAGGGAATGGAAGGATTTGGGTTATGTGCAGGTATTAGATAAGTGATGGTATTAGCATCATGTTTGGCACAGACTTTGTGGACCAAAGGGTCTGTTCTTGTGCTGTATTGTACAATGTTCAATGTTTTATGTTCTAACCCTTGACGTGTCCATCTCTCCATCAATATCAATGTCTACTTCTGCCTCCTGTTTGCTTCTCAGTGTCCAGCTGATGGTGCATTTGATCCATGCGGCTGAGAGGAGTTGCAAGCGAGCGCGGGCCCGAGCTGCAGTGCATGGGTGTGCAGGTCTGGCACCCCCTGCAGTCAGCTAGTGGTTCTTTCCCTTTAAAGTGAAGTGGAAAAGATTTAATAGGAATCTGAGGGTAAAGGGCCTGTCCCACGAGCGCGACCAAACCAGAAGCGGGGGCCGCGCGGAGATCGAGTGAGTGACATGAAGTTCGAGCGAAGTCTGCGGGAAGTTCGCGCGTGACGTACAACCTCGAGGCGGTGAATACGACGTCAAGGCGGCTGCGGGCCGGCAGGCCGTTGCCGCCGGAATTTTTTAACGGTCAGTTTTTCGGAGCCCCGCGCGATGTCGGTACCAGCACCGCACAACTCCATGCGGCTCCGGCAATCGAAGTGGGACCGGCCCCGCGAGGCCGTACGGCTCAAGCGACCACGTTAGGTCGCGCTTGCCGCATGGAGTCGCATGCTCGTGGGACAGGCCCTTAACTTTCTCACACAAAGGGTGGTGGGTGTGTGGAACAAGCTGCCAGAGGAGGTAGTTCATGCTGGGACTATCCCAACATTTAAGAAACAGTTGGACGGGTACATGGATAGGACAGGTTTGGAGGGATATGGATCGAACGCGAGCAGCTGGGACGAGTGTAAGTGGGACATGTTGCCCGGTGTGGGCAAGTTGGGCCAAAGGACCTGTTTCCAAACTGCATCACTACATGACTGTATGACTCTAGATCTGCCAGTGAGCTGTCGGTATGTTTTGGTCCATTGTTTTGGGTCAATCACCATTCATCCCAGCTCATGAAATGTTATCAACCTGTAACATTCGATGTAGATACAAGGAACTGCAGATTCTGGTTTGCAAAAACAAAAAGACTCAAAGTGCTGGAGTAACTCAGAGGGTCAGGCAGCATCTCTGGAGAATGTGAATAGGTGACGGCTAAATGAAGAATAACACAAAACTATCGGGCAGAAGTTATGTGGCACAGCGGTAGAGTTGCTGCCTTACAGCGCCAGAGTCCCAGGTTCGATCCTGACTACAGGTGCTGTCTGTACGGAGTTTGCATGTTCTCGCTGTGACCGCACAGGCTTTCTCTGGGTGTTCCGTTTTCCTCTCACACTCCAAAGATGTCCAGGTTTGTAGGTTAATTGGCGACTGTCAATTGTCTCCTTTACGTAAAATATAACGAGTTTGCGGGTTGTCGCTGGTCGGTGTGGACTCGGTGGGCCTAAGGGCCTGTTCCCACGCTGTATCTCTAAACTAAACTAGAGTATTCCTAAACTAAGGTGACGTTTTAGGTCGGGACCCTTCTTCAGACTCAAACATCAACCTGAAACATCATGCCAGCTTTTATCCCTTCAGTTCAAAGTTCAAAGTTCAAAGTAAACTTTATTGTCAATTCAAATAAATTGGATTGAAATTGCGTTTCCCCATACTCCAAATGTGCAAGTAATATTTATAACACAGACAGACAATATACCAATAAGATAGACAATATACATTATTTAAAATATTCACAGTGTGCCAGACTGTAGTAAAAATTTGAGATATGTTATTAAGGTGCAATAATAAAGGTGCAATATAGAAAAGTGCAAATAGCATACTGCGACCTCTGAGTTAGAGTTAAATGTTCATGGAACTTTCTTGAGTGTGTTGAGAAAAAGTGTTTCCTCGACCGAGAAAAAAGCTTATTTTTGAATCTGGTGGTTTTGCTCCGCCAACTGCGGGAAGCGCTTTAATGCCTCTAGGCGTGTGAACACCCTTGTGTGTTGGGTGGGTGGTGTATTTGATGATATTGGTTTCAAATCTTTCAAACACTGGCGAGATGGGTATAAGTCCAGCGTTTGCAGGTTTTGAGCACCGATCTTCTCTTGCTGTCCTCACCACTCTCTGCTTGGGGAGCTGGCTGCAGCAGAGCAAACACACCACATGTGAGACTGCTGGTAAGAATGCTCTCAATGGCACCCCTGGAAAAAGTCATGAGGGCAGAAGGGGGGAGGTCAGCACAAATCGAAGGAAGTGGAGGCAATTGGTGCAAGCTTGACATGAGAGAGGAATTGGTGGACGTTTGGATCGATCATCTGTGATGTGCACTCCCAGGAACTTGGTGCTTTTCACAGACTCCACTGCGCTGCCATTGATGGTGAGTGGGGTGTGTGCTGTCTGTTTCTTCCTGAAGTCCACAGTTATTTCAGATGCTGCCTGGCAATAGACAATAGACAATAGGTGCAGGAGTCGGCCATTTGGCCCTTCGAGCCAGCACCGCCATTTAATTGGATCATGGCTGTGATCCCCAATCAGAAGGGTGCCTTCGACCCCATATCCCCTGACTCCGCTCTTTCCAGAGAGCCCTATCTAGCTCTCTCTTGAAAGCATCCAGAGAACCTGCCTCCACCGCCCTCTGAGGCAGAGATTCCACAGACTCACCACTCTCTGTGAGAAAAAAGTGTTTCCTCATTCACCGTTCCAAATGGCTTACTATTATTCTTAAATTGTGGCCCTGGTTCTGGACTCCCCCAAATCGGGAGTACAGAGGATGCCTCTAGCGTGTTCCAAACCCTTCAACAATCTTATATGTTACAAATATTCAATTCAAATATTTCAAACACTGGCCTGCTGAGTGTTTCCAGCGTTTTCTGTTTTAGCAACGATCTAGTACTTGCAATGCTCCAATCAAAGCTTGGGGAGCAGGCTGCTGGCCCAAACACACCACATGTGGAAACCTGTGTAAGAAGGAACTGCAGATGCTGGTTTAAACCGAAGAGAGACACAAAAAGATGGAGTAACGCAGTAGGACAGGCAACATATCTGGAGACAAGGAATGGGTGACGTTTTGGATCGAGACCAGTGTGAAGAAGGGTCTCGACCCGAAACATCACCCATTCCTTCTCTCCAGAGATGCTGCCTGTCCCGTTACACGTGAAAACCTGCTGGGAATCTTGTGCCATTTTTATCGCCAATAGTTTGGTTAGTGCGCCCTCTTGTGGGTGCTTGTCATCAACAGCCGACGTTGAAACCGTGAGTCTGAAGAAGGGTCTCGACCCGAAACGTCACCCATTCCTTCTCTCCAGAGATACTGCCTGTCCCGCTGAGTTACTCCAGTATTTTGTGTCTATCTTCATATAGGTGACACTCTGGCTTTTAAAAACGAATTACTTACATTTAAATTGATCATCTGCTATTCGAGGATTCACATCTGTGTCTCTATATCAACGGTTCATGCTTCTGCAAATGTTTCCATTAATGTTAGCAGAGACACAAGGAACTTTACAGTTCAGTTTAGAGAAACAGAGACGCATAGAAATTAGGTGAAGGAGTAGGCCATTCGGCCCCTCGAGCCATTCAATGGCTGATCATCCTAAATCAATACCCCGTTCCTGCTTTCTCACCATATCCCTTGATTCTGTTAGCTCGAAGAGCTATTTCTAACTCTCTCTATAGTTTAGAGATACAGCGCAGAAACGGGCCCTTTGGCCCACAGAGTCCGTGCCGACCAGCGATCCCTGCACACTAACTCTATCCTACACCCAATAGGGACAATTTACAATTTTACCGAAGTAATTAGCCTGCAAACCTGTACGTCTATGGAGTGTGGGAGGAAACCGGAACACCTGGAGAAAACCCACGCAGGTCAGGGGGAGAACGTACAAACTCCATACAGGTAGCACCTGTAATGCAGATGTTGGAATCACGAGCATATCACAAAGTGCTGGAGTAACTCAGCGGGTCAAGCAGCATCTGCGGAGGGAATGAACAGTAACGTCAGTGTGTTACCATCCTCGTAATGTTACAATGGATACAAAGTGTTGAGGTAGGAACTGCAGATGCTGGTTTAAACCGATGCTAGACACAAAAAGCTGGAGTAACTCAGCGGGTCAGACAGCATCTCTGGAGAAAGTCTGAAGAAGGGTCTCGTCTTGAAACGTCACCTATCCCTTTTCTCCAGAGATGCTGTCTGCCCGCTGAGTCACTCCAGCTTTTTGTGTCTTTCTAGGGTTCAAAGTATTAGTCCTCTGATCGGAGAGTGACAAATCAGAGTATTTCCTCAGAGGTGTGAAATTGCAGAGGAGCAAGGTGATATTGGCGAGCATGAATCTTCGAAATAACGAACAGATAGAAAAATGGTTAACAAAATATGTTTTCTTTTCCTTTGTGGTTTTGCGGGGTGGCTGCAGTGTGGAAAATAAAAGCCTGGAAGTTGAATTCCAGTTGTACAGAATGTGTTGGCAAATGCTCCTTGAAGAAGTGGATTAAATTTGGGGTTCAGCAAAGATATATTGCAACTCTGGAAGGTAGACATAAATGCTGGAGAAACTCAGCGGGTGAGGCAGCATCTATGGAACGCGAAGGAATAGGTGACAGTGGGCTGTGGGAGAGCTGGGAAGGGGAGAAGGGAAGGAGGGAGAAAGGAAGGACTACCTGAAATTAAAGAAGTCAATGTTCATACCTCTGGGGTGTAAACTGCCCAAGCAAAATATGAGGTGCTGCTCCTCCAATTTGCGGTGGGACTCACTCTGGCCATGGAGGAGGCCCAGAACAGAAAGGTCGGATTCGGAATGGGAGGGGGGGTTTGAAGTGCTGAGCCACCGGGAGATCGGGTTCGTTAATGCCAACTGTGCGGTGGTGTTGGGCGAAGCGATCGCCAAGCCTGCGCTTGGTCTCACCGATGTAGATCAGCTGACACCTAGAGCAGTGGACGCAATAGATGAGATTGGAGGAGGTGCAGCTGAACCGCTGCCTCACCTGGAAAGACTTGCAACTCTGGAAGATATGTTGCCTTTGGACAAGCTAAAATGCTAATTTCCATTAAATTGTACCCGAGGTTGTAAGGTTATATTTTGAGGACAGGTTTATTGACATCATTTTTATGATTAGTGATATGCAGCCTGTCAACTTTCATTGCACTTCCCCATTCTATACAGACAATAAATTTAATGCAGCATAATATCCCATTAGACGTGAAACAAGACAACACGAAAAGATGTGACATCGAGTCACACAAAACAGATTTTGGAACCACAGTCAAAGTTTAACAAGTTAACAAAGTTTAAGGTAGACAGACACAGAAAGCTGGAGTAACTCAACGGGTCAGGCAGCATCTCTGGAGCATTGCAAGTTCCACATTTCCTTGATTATCATTGCTTTCTGCATATCTGACATACATTTATCCTAAGTACCATCTATAATCTCTTGTCCCCCTGACACCCAGTCTGAAGAAGGTAGACGAAAATGCTGGAGAAACTCAGCGGGTGAGGCAGCATCTATGGGGCGACCCAAAATGTCACCTATTCCTTCGCTCCATAAATGCTGCCTCACCCGCTGAGTTTCTCCAGAATTTTTTTGTCTACCTTCGATTTCTCCAGCATCTGCAGTTCTTTCTTAAACAACCCAGTCTGAAGAAGATCCTCGACCTGAAACGTCACCAATTCCTTTTCTCAGGAGATGCTGCCTGACCTTCCAGCTTTTTTTTGTCTGTCTTTGGTTTAAACCAGCATCTGCATGTCCTACATACTGAATTTCACTGTAGCCCATTACATTGGATGCATAAAGTCCCATTGAACCATTGCCCCCACAACCTCTGTGCTTCGGTGTAAACCAGCATCTGCAGTTCCTCCCTACAACGTTTAACAAAGTTAACAGTGTGTCTTACAGGAAGAGTGAAAGATGGATGGGGAGTAGTAGAGACCCTCTACTGGTAGAGAGTAATGGAGAAGGCATTCCCTCGTACTTCAGTAGTTTAGTAGCTTAGTATCTTAGAATAAAGGGGAGGCCATTCTTAGAATAAAGGGGAGGTCATTTAAGACTGAGGTGAGAAAAAAACTTTTTCACCCAGAGAGTTGTGAATTTATGGAATTCCCTGCCACAGAGGGCAGTGGAGGCCAAGTCGCTGGATGGATTTAAGAGAGAGTTAGATAGAGCTCTAGGGGCTAGTGGAGTCAAGGGATATGGGGAGAAGGCAGGCACAGGGTATTGATTGGGGACGATCAGCCATGATCACAATGAATGGCGGTGCTGGCTCGAAGGGCCAAATGGCCTCCTCCTGCACCTATTTTCAGATCCGATTCAGATTCAGATTCAACTTTAATTGTCATTGTCAGTGTACAGCACAGAGACAACGAAATGCAGTTAGCATCTCCCTGGAAGAGCGACATAGAATATGAGCAATAAATACATCTATTTACATGTATACAGTCATAGTGTTTTTCCTGGTGGGAGGAGGTGGTGATTGGCAGTCACCGAGGTACATTGTTGAGTAGAGTGACAGCCACAGGGAAGAAGCTGTTCCTGGACCTGCTGGTCCGGCAACGGAGAGACCTGTAGCGCCTCCCGGATGGTAGGAGGGTAAACAGTCCATGGTTGGGGTGAGAGCAGTCCTTGGCGATGCTGAGCACCCTCCGCAGACAACGCTTGCTTTGGACAGACTCAATGGAGGGGAGTGAGGAACCGGTGATGCGTTGGGTAATTTTCACCACCATCTGCAGTGCTTTCCGGTCGGAGACAGAGCAGTTGCCATACCATACTGTGATACAGTTGGTAAGGATGCTCTCGATGGTGGAGCGGTAGAAGTTCACCAGGATCTGAGGAGACAGATGGACCTTCTTCAGTCTCTTCAGGAAGAAGAGACGCTGGTGAGTCTTCTTGACCAGAGTTGAGGTATTGTGGGTCCAAGAGAGGTCATCGGAGATGTTGACCCCCAGGAACCTGAAGCTGGAAACACGTTCCACCTCCGTCCCGTTGATGTGGATGGGGGTGTGCGTGCCACCCCTAGACTTCCTGAAGTCTACAATGAGCTCCTTGGTCTTCTTGGAGTTAAGGGCCAGGTTGTTGTCAGCGCACCATGCTGCTTGGAGCTGGACCTCCTCCAGCCGTTGTTGCTGATGAGGCCAATCACCGTTGTATCATCTGCATACTTGATGATGGTGTTAGTACCATGTACAGGTGTGCAGTCGTAGGCGAAGAGGGAGTAGAGGAGGGGGCTCAGCACACAGCCCTGTGGAACGCCGGTGTTCAGGGTGAGGGTTGAAGAGGTGTGCTTGTCTAACCTCACAGACTGGGGTCTGTTGGTTAGAAAGTCCAGTGTCCAGTTGCAGAGGGAGGGGTCGATGCCCAGGTTACCGAGTTTGGTGATCAGTTTTGATGGCATAATGGTGTTGAATGCTGTGCTGTAATTGATGAACAGCATTCTTACGTAAGTGTCTCTGTTGTCGAGGTGGGAGAGGGCGGAGTGAAGTGCCGTTGAGATGGCATCCTCCGTACTCCTGTTCTTGCGGTAGGCAAACTGATAGGGATCCAGTGTGGGGGGTAGGCAGCCTTTGAGGTGTGCCAGGACCAGCCTCTCGAAGCACTTGGTGATGATGGGGGTAAGTGCAACTGGGCGGAAGTCGTTGAGGCTTGCCGCAGTGGAATGTTTTGGCACTGGCACGATGGAGGTGGTTTTAAGGCAAGTGGGGACAACTGCTTGGGCAAGTGACAGGTTGAAGATGTCAGTCCAGACGTCTGTCAGCTGCGCAGCACAGGCACTGAGCACGCGCCCGGGGATGCCGTCAGGGCCAGCAGCCTTACGTGCATTAGTCCTACTCAGTGCCACGTACACGTCGTAGGGGGTGAGTGTGAGGGGTTGGTGATCGGCAGGGAGCACAGCCTTGATGGCTATCTCTAGATTGTCCCTGTCGAAGTGGCCATAGAAGTGATTAAGCTCCTCAAGGAAGGAGGCGTCGCTGGATGTGGGGGTGATGTTGGAGGGTCTGTAGTCCGTGATGGCCTGGATGCCTTGCCACATGCGTCGGGGGTCGGAGTTGTTGTTGAAGTGCTCCTCAATCCTGAGCTTATGGCAGTGCTTGGACTTCCTGATGCCCCTCTTCAGGTTAGCCCTGGATGAACTGTAGGCTCGAGCATCGCCTGACCTGAAAGCGGTGTCCCGTGCTTTCAGCAGTAGCCTGACCTCGCTGTTCATCCATGGCTTCTGACTCGGGTATATGGTCACCTGTTTGAGGGAGGTGACACTATTGATGGTGGAGTTTATAAAGTCCAGAACAGAGGATGTGTAGGAATCAATGTCCATGTGGGAGTCAAGGGTGGCCTGGGCTGCAAACTCCTTCCAGTCAGTGTTTCCAAAACACTGCTGAAGTGTGAAGTCTGCGTCCTCTGACCAGACTTTAACTGTCCTCACAGTGGGTTTAACACGTCTGATGAGTGCGGAGTACTTTGGGAGGAGGAACAATGAGACGTGATCAGACTGACCAAGGTGGGGGAGAGGGACGGCTTTGTAAGCTTCAGCCATGTTAGTGTAGACTTTGTCCAGTGTCTTGTCTACTCTAGTGGGGAAGGAGACATGTTGGTGGAATTTGGGGAGCAACTTTTTTCTTATTTTTTAGTATGTTTTAAAGTATGTATTTTGTGTTTCTTCGTGTGTTTTGTGTTGTGTGGGGAGTGGTGTGGGGGGGGGGGGGGGGGTAAGGGGGAAACCGCTTCGGTCGCCTCCTCCATGGAGAGGCGACTTTTTTCCAGGTCGCCTCCCCCGTGGCCTAACATCAAGGATCGGCGCGGCCTTTCCCGGAGACGCGCCCGGGGCTTCAGCGGCGGGCGCAGCGTGGACTCTCGGCGTGGAGCGGGTGAGCCCTCGCTGGAGGGGAGCGCTCCGTTTCGCTGGCCCGGGGCAGCCGGCAGCCTCGCAGAAGCCGCGGTCTGCAGAGCTCCAGCTGGTGCGGCGTCTACAGCCCGAGATCCCTCGTGGGGGACCCGGGGGAAGAAGAAGCCATCACTGCCGGCCCGCGGCCAACTTCTACCGTGGGGCCGGCATGGACTTACCAACACCCCTGGAGGGGAGCTTCGACCGCCGGCCCTGCAGTCTACGGTGCTTCTGGCTGTGGCAGAGACTTTAAATCTTGACCGCCGGCCTGCGGCCTACAACAACTTAAAGCCGCGGTCTCCGGTGAGGAAGAGCCGATCCTGGACTGACTCTGGACTCTGGTCCTGTCCACGGGGGGGGGGGAAATGGAGGAGGACTGGCCAAATTTTTGTGCCTTCCACCACAGTGATGAATGCTGTGGTGGATGTTTGTGTTACATTTTTTATTGTGGTTGTGTGTTCTTTATTATTGTATCGCTGCTGACAAAATTCCACCAGCCTGGCTGTGTGGTCATTAAAATACAATACAATACAATACAATACAATACAGTCTTCAGGTTTGAGTGATTGAAGTCACCCGCAACAATGAAGGCTGCCTCGGGGTTGTGAGTCTGTTGTTTGCTACTGGCAGTATGCAGTTCTTTCATTGCAAGCTTGGCATTAGCATCAGGAGGAATATAGGCTGCAGTCACAACAGTGGAGGTAAACTCTCTGGGCAGATAGAACGGTCTGCATCTAACCAAGAGGAACTCTAGGTTAGCTGAGCAGTGACTCTCGATGATGGTGGTGTCCGTGCACCATGTTTTATTTACATAAATGCACAGACCCCCACCTCTGGTCTTACCGGAGTCTGTTGTCCTGTCCGCTCGGAGTAAATGACGCCCTGTTAGCTGGATGGCGCTGTCAGGAACGTCGGTGTTGAGCCAAGTTTCAGTGAGGATCAGGATGTTGCAGCCTTTGATCCAGTTGTGGGAGGTGATCCTTAGCTGGAGTTCGTCCATTTTGTTTGCCAGTGAGCGCACGTTGGCGAGGAAAAGGCTAGGAATCGCTGCCCTGTGTGGGGTTAGCTCTAACCTGGCCTTTAACCCACCTCTGTGTCCCAGGCGGAGCTTTCGTACGCGTTGCCGTCTGTTGGTGCTTCTGGTCGGCCGAGCTGGCTTGGTGCACGCTGGTGTTCTGCCGCTCCGTTGCTCCGCTGGCGGTCTCCAGCCCCACGGCTCCGGTGGAGTTCTGCTACCCCGCAGCTCCGGTGCTCCGCTGCTCTGACTAGCTCAGGAGCGAGACGGAGATCGCCCAGAATGTTGTTGCAGCCGCAGGAACCGAAGTCCAGCAGTTCCTGTCGGCTGCACGAAAGGGATACAAGACTGCTCCATGTGAGCAGCCTTGAGCCAGGTAGGGGAATTGTCGCTATTTCCCGAATTCTTGGGAGACACGGGGCGTCGAGATGTGCCCGCGCCGCCGCCATTTTGTAAGCAAGATGTTCCATGTTTCTATGTTTCTAATACTTCAGAGTTTAGTTTTGCAGAATCGGTTAAGGGGCTTTCATCACTGCCAACTCGGGCTGGATAGGTTTGCAGTGTTTGAGTTTGCAGCAAGAGTTTGGCTTCTCGTCCTTGTTACAATACATTTTGCCAAACTCAAAGCAAGCTGTGCCCCATCAGCTGTCAGAACGTCAGGGCCAAGGAGATCTGGACCTTGAATTTATTGAAGTCATTTTTCCAAATGAGCTCAGCATATGATTTGGCGTTTGTTTGGCAGATGGTAGCCAACTTTTTCAAGTCTTCTTTCTCCAATAAGAGATTCTATGCTTGACAAAAAACAAAGAATGTTCATGTTTCAGGCTCATTCCGCACAGTGTCATTTCCTCCATGTTGTTAGTGGCCATCTTACTGTTAAACATCTCATTACAGATGTAATTCATATTTTCTTTCTTCTAGTTGATCTTATCAATTTGTTCCTTTTATTAATCAGATTTTCCAGACTCTTACTTCTTCGATTTCCTCAGAAATATTTTCTATTTGTTTTTCAAAACTCTGGCATGTTTGAAACTGTGGTTATTCTCTCCATTTCCAGTGGCTTCAGTGCAAACAGTGCTCATTTGAAGCTGTGTAGCCCTGATGTTGGCCTATAAATGCCATAATATAAAATATTATAAAATTATACTTCAACCTGGCCAACTTAGATGTGCTCACACACTTTTGAAAACATATTTACGTCCTTCTCTTGGAATATTTTAGTTTAGTTTGGAGATATAGCATGGGAACAGGCCCTTCGGCCCACCAAGTCCGTGCCGACCAGCGATCCCCGCACACTAACACTATTTTTCACACAATGTACAATTTTACCAAGCCAGTTAGCCTACAAACCTATACATCTTTGGAGTTTGGGAGGAAACCGGAGCACCCAGAGAAAACCCACGCAGGTCACGGGGAGAACGTACAAACCGTAGTCAGGATCTAACCCAGTTCGCTGGGGCTGTAAGGCAGCAACTCTACCGCTGAGCCACCGCTGAGCTCGATATTGATAAATAATTTAGAACGACAATTATTAATTACTGCAAAATGTACAATTGGCGTTTGCTTCTCTGACAGGAGGTAAAATAGAGCATGGTCCAATTGAATGAGTAAGAAATCCTCTTGGTGTCGACAGTGTGCCTCCTTCATTCAACGTAAATGAAGATAAAACAACAGTAGATATTTGAACAGTAGATCATTTCCTTCATTTTTTGTCTGTGGGATCTTCCAGTAAGCAATTTGGCAAATGACCCTGTCTTATAGGAAGTAATAAAAGGCAGATCATGCTGGAGCAACTCGGCGACTTAGGCAACATCTTGGATGGACCGGCTAAATTGGTGGTATTGCATGAGCTACCTGTTACATGCCTGCTTCCATTTTCAGTTGGCCAGAAGCACAATACTGCACATTTATTCAGGTTGGTTTGTTCCATTAGTCAAAATGAACGTATTTTATATTACAATTTCCCACTGTCTTCACTTATCCACATTAGAACTTTCTCCAAACCTGTCTATTCGATAGAATAACATGGAGATATATCACTTGACCCAACTTGGCAAGGACAGTGTAAGGTCTCTTCCTGAACGTTCTCAACTATTACTTAACGTGGCTCTGGTGAAAGGTCTCTGACTCAAAACATTAACTTTACCCAGTTTTGATGACAGTTCAAGGGACACAGGAGGCTGTAGATGGGGTAGCTTGGAGCAAAAAAAACCAAACTGCTGGAGGAACTCAGCAGGTCAGGCAACATCTGTGGAGGCAGAGGCATGCTTGGCGTTCCAGACCCTGCATCAGATCTGAGTGCAGGGAGAGAGGATGGCTGGTATGAGGAGGGAGGAGCCATCTTGGGGAACGGCTGCTAACCAGCAGCCGTCCGTTTAATCCATTTTTTTTTCAGTTTGTAATAAGTCTTGTTTTTCGTTTGTAGGAGAAATGGACTTCTTAATGTGGGGGGAAGGAGGTAATCTTACTTCTAGGTCCCTACCTGGTCGGTGAGGCAGCTTTTTCTCCGGGCTGCCCGTCGACCCGTCCCCGTGGTCTACCAGCGGGCGTGGAGCGCCGTTTCCTGGCGGGGACCTCGGCTTCGTTGGCGGCACAGTGCTGGGCCGCTGTCGTGGGGTGGAGCAGGTGATGCCTTGCCTGGGGCCGCGCTGGATCGACGCGCTGGATCTCCGGTGAGCTGTGACCGCCGTGGTCGACACCTCCGGGCTGCGGGTCTGCGGAGCGGAGCGGGCGGCGCCGACTTTAACATCGGGAGCCTGGGAGCTCCAACCCGGTGCGTCCCTGTCGGCTTCGGAAGCCGACAATCCCCAGCTAGGAAGCGGCCGTTCCAGGTGGCCCAGCCGCTGTGAGGACTCTCCCGACGCCGGGGCAACACCACCCGGCCAGAACGGCCAGGAACATCGGGCCTCCGTAGAGGCAATAGCGGTGGCCTCACTAGGCCTGACTTTTGGGAGAACTGGGGTTGGGGACTGGACTTTGTGCCTTCCCCCACAGTGGTAACCATTGTGGGGGGATGATTTTTCTGTGTGTAGTTACTATGTTAGTCTGCGTCCAAGATGGCTGTCGTTGTAAGGTGCCCTTGAGATTTGAAAGGCGCCCGAAAATAAAATGTATTATTATTATTATTATGAGGAGGTGAGTGGGAGAGATGCAGCAGATGAGAAGGGGGAAGGTGAGCAGATGGAGCCAGCTGGGGGAGGGGAAGGGTGGAGTTAGGTGATAGGTGATCTTGGCCTTCTTCACTGCCAGGGTGAGATCAAATCAAAATAGAAGAACACCTCATCTTCGCCTCAGTAGTCATAGAGTCCTAGAGGCTAGAAACGGCCGTTCAGCATAACTTGTCCATGCTGATCAATATAGTCCGTCTAAGCTAGCCCCATTTGACTGCGTTGGGCCCATATCCCTCTAAACCCCTCTTCATCATGTACCTGTCCAAGTGTCTTTTAAAATGCTATTATAGTACCTGCCTCAACTAGGTACTACCTCTTCTGAGTAAAAAAGCTGTCCCTCAGATTTGTATAAATATTGCCTTGCTCACCTTTAACCTATGTCCTCAGGTTTGAGATTCCCCTACCCTGGGTAAAGGACTGTGCATTCACGCTATCTGTTCCCCTCATGCAAACCAATGGTATAAAAAAAGAATGTTCCAATTTCAGTTTGTCCAATCCCTCCACCAATGCTGCCTGACCCACTGAGTTCCTCCAGGACTCAGTTCCTCTAGCACTTTGATTTTTGCTCAAGATTCCCAAATCTGCAGTTACTTGTGTCTCCATCTCTCTCCTCGCCTGGTTCCAACTATCGCCTGCTTCGCCCTGCTGTACACAGACTAACCTGACATTGTTTGTGGCATGGCGGCGCAGAGGTAGAGTTGCTGCCTTACAGCGCTTGCAGCGTCGGAGACCCGGGTTCAATCCTGACTACGGGTGCTGTCTGTGCGGAGCTTGTACGTTCTCCCTGTGACCACGTTGGTTTTCTCCGAGATCTTCGGTTTTCTCCCACACTCCAAAAGATGTACAGGTATGTAGGTTAATTGGCTTGGCATAATGTAAATTGTCCCTAGTGTGTGTCGGATAGTGTTTAATGTGCAAGGATCGCTGGTTGGTGTGAACTCGGTGGGCCGAAGGACATGCACCTCTAAAGTAAACTAAACTAAATTAAGCCCCTCTACACTCAGACCTGATGAAGGTCTCAGCCGATAATGCCAGCCATCCCTCTGCCTTCTCAGATGCTGCCTGACCCACTGAGTTCTTCCAGCAGATTAATTTTTTGTACTTTGACAAGGGGGCTCTGATTTGATATGTTAACTCCATTTCTCTTTCCACAGCCCCAACATGCCAAATGTTTTCAGCATTTTCTATTACTGTGACAGATTTCCAGCATTCGCTATTTTTAGATTTTCAGATTGTGTTTTATTAATAATTGAGACTTGAAGAGAAAACAAAACAACATCAAAACATATGAGAAGTCTTCATACCGTGTAATTTTTCTGGTAACACAATACTGGCATTGTACTCCTTAAAAATATAATATTATAACATTAATTTAACATTAACTAGCCTGGAGGTCATTCAACGTAAATTTCTGATGAAGTCATGCCACATGGAGAAATAGTGTTTACTTTGAAACTTGGATAACAAACCAGCCTGAAATAGCCGGACAATCCTTTCCAATAATGTGTCAACGTTATACAGTTGAAGTTACTTGCAAACTAACTTATTTTAATGTTGTACCCAGGTAAAGATGCCACAAGTTTAATATTACACCAACCATTGTGTGAGAAAGCTGCAATTTCAGTAATGCTGGAGTAGCTCAGCAGGTGAGGCAGCATCTCTGGAGAGAAGGAATTGGTGACGTTTTGCGGTGGAGACCCTTCTTCAGACTTATTTTTCATTCATTGTTCTTTATCTCTCGACATCATCGTCTATTTCTCTCGTTTCCCTTTTCTCTAACCAGTCGGAAGAAGGGTCTCGACCCGAAACGTCACCCATTCCTTCTCTCCAGAGATACTGCCCAACAAGTTACCCACGGAATTGCTCCAGCTTTTTGAGTCTATTTAAAGAAATGCCTCCACATCTCCTTCCTAAAGGAAAGTCTTTTAATTCTCAGGCTACGACCTCTAGTCCTAGATGCTCCCACTAGTCGAAGTCGCCCAATGTCCTGGTCAACATCTCTCCCTTACTAAGACCTGAACTAGAGATTTTACAGTTGTAATCTAATTGTTGCTCTTGGGATCATGCCGTGTATGTTCGGCTTTCTTCTGTCCAGTGCATTTCATAAAAAATATATCATGTCATGTAGTCCATCATTATATCCTCTTAGAAACATAGAAACATAGAAATTAGGTGCAGGAGTAGGCCATTCGGCCCTTCGAGCCTGCACCGCCATTCAACATGATCATGGCTGATCATCCAACTCAGTATCCCGTACCTGCCTTCTCTCCATACCCTCTGATGCCCTTAGCCACAAGGGCCACATCTAACTCCCTCTTAAATATAGCCAATGAACTGGCCTCAACTACCCTCTGTGGCAGAGAGTTCCAGAGATTCACCACTCTCTGTGTGAAAAAAGTTCTTCTCATCTCGGTTTTACAGGATTTCCCCCTTATCCTTAAGCTGTGACCCCTTGTCCTGGACTTCCCCAACATCGGGAACAATCTTCCTGCATCTAGCCTGTCCAACCCCTTAAGAATTTTGTAAGTTTCTATAAGATCCCCTCTCAATCTCCTAAATTCTAGAGAGTATAAACCAAGTCTATCCAGTCTTTCTTCATAAGACAGTCCTGACATCCCAGGAATCAGTCTGGTGAACCTTCTCTGCACTCCCTCTATGGCAATAATGTCCTTCCTCAGATTTGGAGACCAAAAATGTACGCAATACTCCAGGTGTGGTCTCACCAAGACCCTGTACAACTGCAGTAGAACCTCCCTGCTCCTATACTCAAATCCTTTTGCTATGAAGTTCCATTCTTCTACCTTTCCTGATCCTCCTCTCTCCAGTTCTCTCAACTGCTTCTTGAGGTAGAAGATTCCACATTCTCAATACACTCTGGGTAAACTTTCCAATAATGTTCTCTTTGGGTTCATCATATTTATGTGTATTCGAGGAGCTAAATGAAGAATCAGTTTTTTTTTCCACTTAGTTTCTTGGTAAACTGCCCTCATGACAATTAGACTGGTTTAGAGATACAACGTGGAAACAATCACTTTGGCCCACAGAGTCCGTGCCAACCAATGATCGCCTGTACGCTGGTTCTATGTTATCCCTGTTTTGTGTCCTAAACATTAGGGATAACTTACTAAAGCCGATTAACCTACAAGCCCGCACGTCTTTGGGGGAAACCAGAGCACCTGGAGAAAACCACGCGGTCATAGGGAGAATGTACAAACTCTGCACAGAGAGCAGTTGTTGTCCGGATCAAACCCGGGTCTCTGGCACTGTAAGGCAACAACTCTTCAGCTGCGCCACCATGCCGCCCCATTCTTAAAGCATTGCTGAAACATAAGTCTGCACCCAAAACGTCACCTATTCCTTTTCCCCAGAGATGCTGCCTGCCCCACTGAGTTACTCCAGCTTTTTGTGTCTCTCTTCGGTTTAAACCGGCAACTGCAGTTACTCTCCACACATCATTGTTGTGTTGTTGGTGTTTCAGTTATTTTTTTGCAAATTTCCACATGAAATTAGCTGGAAATGTTTGCTCTTTAATAAATAAACATTTGAGGGAATGTGAAACATGCATGAACTGCAGAATAGGATGAGCCTTGGGTTATTTGGCTATACTCCCGCCTGGTTCAGGAAGCAAAAGATTTGAAACCCACTCTGATAACAGTATGTGAAGGCCAGTGGCTCCAACTCTGAACCCTGCTCTGATATCCCACAGGATTCTGGGGATATTTGATGGAGAGGGAGAGGGAAAGGAAGCTGGGGGGAGCAGTTCTCACCTCATCACGTTGATAGTGGGAACAAGTAACCCTCACATTGAACAATATTAACCTCGTAATGGCTTGTGTGAAGATGGTTATACCCATCAAAATGGTGTCCGCATTAGGTTGCAATCCTTGTACCATTCCCAATGCCGAATCCCATTTACTGCCAAGATATCTTCATCTTGGTTGGCATGGGCAAGTTGGGCCAAAGGGCCCGTTTCCATGCTTTATATCTTCAATTCTGGGCATGTAATCAACGAAACATTCCTAAACATGTTAACTCGTTGTCTCAAAGTATTTCTAAAGCCCAAAATGACAGATAAATGTTGCCAATCCAGAGAAGGCCAGTGTCCTTTTCTATCTGATAGCTGAGGTCAGGATTTCTGGACTCCTTACTGTTAACGACTGAGTTGTAAAGGAAATGGCCAATAGATTGCATGTGGCGCTGTTGGTAATAGCATTAGTTCTGTTCTTTTATAATGCATTTTATCTGGTCATTTCTTCAAATGTCCATTCCTATCTCAATGGACTTTTGGAAGGCAAACTGACCAAATCCCCCCCCCCCCCCCCCCCCCCCCCCCCCACACACAGTAGCAACCTGTTGCCCTGGCAATCCACTGTCATAATATTCCATCCCTGATTGCGTTCCTAGCATTCACTCCTTGTTGGGGAGTGTGGATGGGGGAACAGAGTTGCTGGAGTGGTGGGTGGTGGGATAGTGTCAAGGATGTTGTGGGCTTCAGGCGATGAAGCCTCGATGCCAGCAGTTACGTCATCTACACAATATAATATTTTAATTCCCATTGTTCATGCCTCTTTTCCATATGTTCAAGTATTGATGGTTGTGGCCTTTTGTGACACAACATTTCGGAGTCAGGTTCAGTTCAAAGCCCTCATGTTTGACATTTCAGCGCTGCACTCACACACTGCCACATTACTGGAGGTGCCTTTCAGCCACATGTTTAACCAACATTTTGTGTTGCATCTCAGGTGAAAGGAAGGAAATATCTCATTGCACAATATGGAGAAGAGCAGAGAAGTTGCCCACTAGTTGGCGTAACATTCATCCCACAACCAACACCCAAACTAATGGCTACAATTGAATGGAGACACAATGAACTGCAGATGCTGAGATTGTGAGCAAAACACAAAGGCTGGAGAAACTCAACCGGTCAGGCAGCATCTGAGAAGAGAATGGACAGGTGACGTTTCAGGTCAGACTAAATAATTAATTGTTGTACGTGGGATTTTGTTGCATACATCAGATTTGATGATAACATCTTACTCTGATAAATGCTTTCAGGGAGAAACCCAGCACTGAGGAATGGCTACAGACACAAAATGCTGGAGTAACTCAGCGGGACAAGCAGCATCTCTGGAGAGAAGGAATGGGTGATGTTTCTTGTCAAGACTCTTCGTCAGGTCTAATTACATTAGCCAACACTTTTGCTTGTTATCTATCAAGTAATATCATGTAATATATTGTGCAAAGTTTACTTTTATGCAAGATACACAAAAAAGCTGGAGAAACTCAGCGGGTGCAGCAGCATCTATGGAGCAAAGGAAATAGGCAACGTTTCGGGCCGAAACACTTCTTCATTATTTCCTTCGCTCCATAGATACTGCTGCACCCGCTGAGTTTCTCCAGCTTTTTTGTGTACCTTCGATTTTCCAGCATCTGCAGTTCCTTCTTAAACAATTAATTTACTTTTATGCAAACTGATGTAAAAAGTGTCTGTGCTGTGCATTGCCTCATGTTAACTAGGGTCTCCCATTCCTTCTCTCCAGAGATGCTGCCCGTCTCGCTGAATTACTCCAGGTGTTAGTGTCCATCTTCGGTTTAAATTAGCATCTGCAGTTCCTTCCTACACTCGGGAACGGCTATGGCTATTGTCCATTGAGGTCCCCATTCACCCCATCATTCCCCAACTTATTGCTTTCCGCTATGGTCCATGTAACCTGATTAACATCAATTCCTGGTTAATCAAATTACAAAAGATAGACACAAATTGCTGGACAGGCAGCATCTCTGGAATGAAGGAATGGGTGACGTTTCGGGTCGAGACCCTTCTTCAGACTTACAAAATCTATTTACTCAATACAACTAGACCATATTCTTAAAGCAGCAGCATTGTCACAAGAACCTAGAATGTATTAATTCATCGGAAATACTGTATTAATTGGTCTAATTGTATTAACCAACTCTTCTGCTTGTTATCTATCAATCAAGAATATGTTGTGCAACGTTTATTTTATGCAAACTGTACTTTTTATGCAAAAAAGTGTCTGAGTTGTTACTACATGTTGTGTATTGCCTCATGTTAACAATGTTGTAAAGTCATAGAATCACACCGTGTGGAAACAGGCCCTTCGGCCCTTCTTGCCCACACCGACCAACATGTCCCACCTACACTAGTCCCACTTGCCTGCATTTGGCCTATATCCCTCTAACCCTATCCTATCCAGGTACCTGTCTAATTGATTCTTAAACATTGCGATAGTCCCTGCCTCAATTAGCTCCTCCGGCAGCTCGTTCCATTCACCCACCACCCTTTGTGTGAAACTTCTGTATTTTTTTTAACATGCATTCCTCCAATTCTGGCTTTAACTATATCCTCAACTTCCTTCACTCTTCACGGTGGTGAGGGTGGCTCGTTGGTGCAGCAGTAGAGTAACTGCCTTACAGACCCGGGTTCGATCCTGACTACGGGTGCTTGTCTGTACTTAGTTTGTACGTTCTCCCCGTGACCTGCGTGGGTTTTCTCCAAGATCTTCGGTTTCCTCCCACACTCCAAAGACGTATAGGTTTGTAGGTTCATTGGCTTAATGTAAATTGTCCCTAGTGTGTGTAGGATAGTGTTAATGTGCGGGGATCGTTGATCGGTGTGGACTCAGCAGGCCGAAGGGCCTGTTTCCACGCTGTATCTCTAAACTAAACTAATCTAAACTCCAGCTCCGGACCTAACTCTAGAATTTCTTCCTTAAGTTGTTTAATCTCTCCTCCTTAATATCACTCTTTATTTCAGTGACAATACTTTCTCTTCTCGTATGGTCTCCTTCCATCGCTCAGGGTTGATTAGACTTTAGAGAGTTACAGCGTGGAGACAGCCTCTTCAGCCCACCAAGTCCGCGCCGACCAGCGGTATTACCCGACGCACTAAGGGGACAATTTACAATTTACTGAAGTCAATTAACCTTTAACCCTGTACATCTGTGGAGTGGTGTTTGATTACATTACTTTGAGGCATATTGAGATTTTCGTGTAAATTGCTCTAGGATTAGGCATCATAGAATGGCAAATCCCAACAATGGCCAATCACGCCTCTGACCGTCTTTCAATGTCCCTCTGTTTCTTCCCATGTTAAACTGTCAAGGTTGGTCTTATGTCCAGGGGAAGGTGGTCCTGAGTGGGTGGAGGAAAGGTGGTGTGGGGAAGCAAAGTGGATTATGGTCAAAATTGGATCTGTATATGACAGCGTGGAGAACAAGGTGAGGGCTCAACTGCGGAGCAAGTGCCAACATCTATCAACACGTCTATGTCATGTCTTTTACGTTTAGCTGCATTATCCGATAAATACCAGTGCATCTTTTCAAAGATGAGTCACTTCACTCAAATGTATCTATCAAGTAGAACTATTTAATACCCCCAAATCAGACAGTGCGGTAAATATAGGCTCACTTTTGGGCAAAATTGTTGCTATGCAGGGCGTTTGGCGACTTTTAGTCTCGAAAAGAAGCTTCCAACAGGTGATGTTATTTGTACACCATAATTAAGATTGATTTCTAGGTGTAACAATGAGATTTGGACAAGGGAATACATGTATAAGCTAGCCAACTGTAACATGAGGATTTATACTGGGAGGTTCTTACAGCGAGTGGGTGGAGGAAAAACATGGGCAAGAAAGCCATCTAAACAAATGGCCCCAAAAATAAGTGAAGTACAGTCTCTTTCAATGGCCTAATGAAGGTAGACCTGCCTTGCCTGCTATTAAAGGGAAGAAGGGTCTCGACCCGAAACGTCACCCATTCCTTCTCTCCAGAGATGCTGACTGTCCCGTTGAGTTACTCCAGCATTTTGGGTCTACCTTCGATTTAAACCAACATCTGCAGTTTTTTTCCTACACAGTAAAAGGACGAGTTGTTTTTGTACTAGAAAGTAAAAATCTGCAGATTTCAGTAACCTGAAATAAGAACAGAAAATGCTTGGAGTCATCGGCAGTCAGGGAGCATCTGTGGAGACAGTCGCAAGAACCATTTTAAGCTGATAAACGTTTAAAATGAATTGGCCACTTTGATTCAATGCGAGGAAGGCTGCTCATCTGGAGTTGTCCCATACAATTCATGAGGTCTGTAAATGTGGCGAGTCAGAATATCTATTTATCTATTTATTTATTTAATTATTTATTTTGAACAGAATAAAAAGCAAGTGTGAAACAGCATACAAAAAACAAAACAAGAATATTTATAAAGTGTCATAAATAATATCTATATATAAATGAAATTGTATGTGTCCGAAAAGGAGCAGGAAGAAGCCAATGCTTATTAATTCCCACCCCTTATTCAACTGCATATAATTATCTTATACAAATTTAGCAGCAATATGTACACCTTAAGTACAACAGCAGCTATATGTTATTTAATACCAAATTATTTACATTTATACACTAATCAAATATGTACAAAGCCATACAAGAAAGAGAGAAACAAATAAAAAAGAAAAGAAAAAAGCCTCATATACTATACAGTATCTTAGTCATATATACAAGATGAGATCAATTGAGGGAAGAGTGTAAAGAGAAGATAGACACAAAAAGCTGGAGTAACTCAGTGGGTCAGACAGCATCTCTAGAGAAAAGGAATAGGTGACGTTTCGGGTCGAGACTCTTCTTCAAAAGTGAAATCGGGCTTAGATTTCATAGAATACTAGTCCAGCCTCTGTGAATCACGTGTTCATTTCTGATCACTGAATTGCAGAAAGGATGTGAAGACGTCAGAGAGGGCACAGAAAAAAGGTTATAAAAATGGTTCCTGAGACTGCAGCTAAGGATAGGTTAGAGAGGTTGGGACTGTTTTCTTTAGAGAAGAACATGTTGAGGGGAGAATTGATAAAAGTATGTAAGTTGATGAGGGGAATGAAAAGAATGAATAGTGGAAGTCTGTTTACTTTCATGGAAGATTAGAAGACTAGAGGTCACAGAAGTAAAATTCAGAGGAAGCAATTTAAGAATGACATAATGGATAAGATTTTTATCCAGTGTGTGGATGTAATCTGCAATTCATTGTCTGTAGATGTGGTGGAGGCAGATTCCAGTCTGGCCTTCATACAGGAATCGAATGGATATATGATTTGGGAAAATTTGCAAAGCTACGAAGGTTGTGTTGGGGGTAAACCCAGTGAGGTGCTCTGGTAGAGAGTTGGCATGGCCATGATGGTCCAAATGGCTTCCTTCTCTATGACCACCATTCCAACGCTATATGATCATCCTTCACATGGTCATCCAGTGCTGAATGACTTTCTTGGGGTCAACTCTGTTAGTACTTTCTTAGCACGTTGGCGTAGCGGTAGAGCTACTGCCTTACAGTGCCAGAGACCCGGGTTCGATCCTGACTACGGCTGCTTGTCTGTACGGAGCTTATACGTTTTCTCCGAAATCTTCGGTTTCCTCCCACACTCCAAAGACGTACAGGTTTATAGGTTAATTGGCTTGGTATAAATGTATAAATGTAAAGTTGGCCCAAGTGTGTGCGGGGTAGTGTTCACGCACGGGGATCGCTGGTCGGTGTGGACTTGGTGGCTGAGGGACCTGTTTCCGCGCTGTATCTCTAAACTAAACGTCATTCTCCAACTGTGATGCAGATACCTAACTTCATCCCTCTTCTCCTTCGGTGTCCACTGATGTGAGCACATGCGCAATCTGAAGAACGGCCACGACCCGAAACGTCACCCATTCCTTCTCTCCAGAGATGCTGCCTGTCCCGCTGAGTTACTCCAGCATTTTGTGTCTGTCTTCAGTTATATGATTACTTCCTGACTGCTTATTTAAGCCATGATCTCCTAACTGACCAGGCATCTGTATCTTTCCCTTTGCTTCTATTAGTCCTGTTGCTCTAGGCTGATAGCTTCTGTTACAAATGTTGCCTTAGGTAGGACATCCATTTATCAGTCAACCATTTTTCCACGTGAATTGCAAGATATCCTTCATGTTCTCTGTTTACCCATCTGGTGTCAGAAGAACAAATCCTCATATCTGTAACGTTGCACCTCTGACCATGCAGCACTCCTACAGTTTACAGAGAAATCAAATATCTGGTCTTGATTGTATGGTCAAGTTTTTAGGTGAGATCTTGAAACCCAACATTTTCCAACTCAAAGATGAACGCTAACACTGAGCCAATGTTAGCCACCATTAAGTAATCCAATCAGAGTTGCCCATCCACGATTCTATGAATCAGTTCAAAAGGCATTTAAAATATTTCAGTTCTGCTGAAAGAACATCTCCACTATTTTCTTATTTGATTTCAGATCTCCGTAGCCCCAAGATGTGTTTGTCTATATTTTTATTCCTCGGGGTCAATCTCTCACTTTTGACGTTCGTCAGTGTATTTATGTTGTATTGTATCTCGCAGGTCCCTAGTGGGAGACCGCTTTTCGGCAACGGCTCCCGCAACGGCAACTTCTCTCGCTGGAATCGTGGGGTTTGAAGGACTCGGAGCAGGGCCAAACATCGCCCCGCGTGGCTTAAATGGCCACAGGACTTACCATCGCCCGCCGGGGGCTTTAACATCGGAGCCCCAGTTCACCTCGACGCTGCAGTTGGACTGCTGGACCGCGGGGGAAGAACAAAGGGAAGAGATAAGACTTTGCCTTCCATCACAGTGAGGAGTGATGGAGATTGACTGTGATGGATGTTTATGTAAACTGTGTTAAGTGTGGGTCTTGGATTTTTTTGTAATGTAACGCTGTAGAAAATGCAATTTCGTTCAAACCAAGCTGTTTGAATGACAATAAAAGGCATTCATTCTATTCTATTCTATCTCTCTGTCTCCGTTTAAATCACTCCACTGAAAACCGCTCTTTTGGTCCCAGTTTTAAGAATGCCTTAAGATAGACACAAAATGCTGGAATAACTCAACGGTATCTCTAAGCTAATAACAAGGTTTGCAAAATACGAAACAGAGACGTATTGGAGGCCAAAGGAGACATGTCCTGAATTTCCAGAGAAAATAAATAGCAGAGGAACAAACAAGATGAGCTAATATCACAATTAGATGGTACACAAAAAAGCTGGAGAAACTCAGCGGGTGCAGCAGTATCTATGGAGCGAAGGAAATAGGCAACGTTTCGGCCCGAAACGTTGCCTATTTCCTTCGCTCCATAGATGCTGCTGCACCCGCTGAGTTTCTCCAGCTTTTTTGAGTACCTTCGATTCTCCAGCATCTGCAGCTCCTTCTTAATCACAATTAGATGACCGATCATGATAAAGAAATCATAAATGTGTGGGAAGGAACTGCAGATGCTGATTTAAACCGAAGGCAGACACAAAAGTTTGGAGTAACTCAGCGGGACAGGCAGCATCTTTGGAGAGAAACATAGAAAATAGGTGCAGGAATAGGCCATTCACCCCCTCGAGCCAGCACCACCAAATATGATCATGGCTGATCATCCAAAATCAGTTCCTGCTTTTTCCCCATATCCCTTGATTCCGTTAGCCCCAAGAGATAAATCTAACTCTCTTGAAAGCATACGGTGAATTGGCCTCCACTGCCTTGCTTCTGTGGCAGAGAATTCCACAGATTCACAACACTCTGAGTGAATTTTTTTCCCTTCATCTCAGTCCTAAATGGCCTTAAAACCCCTTATTCTTAATTAGGAATGGGTGACGTTTCGGGTCGAGGGTATCTCTCATGTGCAGTTGAAGGATACTCTATAAAGTATCTCTGAGTCCAGCTGCTCCGGTCTCAGAGGCGCCCTCTATAGGGTTGGATCTCGCCACGATGTTCCTGTTGGCTTGTGGATTCAGTGGAGCGAGGAGTTGCTGGAGTACCAGGCGGACTGGTGCTGAACAGGCGGGCGGAGGAGCGAGGGGGCAAAGAGAGGGATCAGTAAGTGGAGACGTGGGAGCGGTGGGGTGGGGGGGGGGGGTGGGGGTGGGGGGGCTATATCTGTGACTCCGGACCACGTAAGAGACCTCCTACTAGCGATAAGCAGCGTTGAGCCCATTCCAGCTCTAGAATTGTAGGCATCCGTGTGGAATATTTCAGCGTGGAAGGAAAAGAAAGTAAACACACAGTGATGTGGGACTGTGGAGAGCTGTGTGCACAATCTTGCTGCTCCTGGATTTGCCAGCACCGGCGAATACTCACTGATCCTTGCTCCGGCTTGTGTTACAGTGATTGGCGGAGCTCGTCCACATGCATAGAGTCGCAGACACCGTCTGCCCTGGAATGACAGCCTGGGTCATCCTTCCCGTTAGCCTTTCCGTGTCCACCATCACAGCGCTGTGGGTCGTGTAAGTATCGCCACTAATGTATCGCCACCTCCGCGTTAGCACTGACTCCTGCATTAAGTTGTACCAGTGTGGCATCTTCACCGAGCCAAAGCTTTTTTAACACTCTTGTATAAGTACATCTTCTGCCTCTGTACTGCAACTATCGGTGGCTTCTGAATCTTGTTGGTAAACTTTGTCCCATTGCAGATTCGGGGTTGTCTGTAATGCCACTTTCTGTCGCTGTAACCACACAGCTACCTATTCTGATGTGAAGTCTCATTGTCTGTAACTCGTTTTTACCTGGTCCTTGGTAGATAAAAATGCTGGAGAAACTCAGCGGGTGCAGCAGCATCAATGGAGCGAAGGAAATAGGCAACGTTTCGGGGCGAAACGTTGCCTATTTCCTTCGCTCCATAGATGCTGCTGCACCCGCTGAGTTTCTCCAGCACTTTTGTCTACCTTCGATTTTCCAGCATCTGCAGTTCCTTCTTAATCACCTAGTCCCTTGCTAACTAAGGCCTGTTACCTTTATCATCTTTACTTTTTTTGCTTATCTTTCATTCATTCTATATCTCTCTATAGTCACCATCTATATTTCTCGTTCCCTCTCCCCTGACTCTCAGTCTGAAGAAGGGTCTCGACCCGAAATGTCACCCATTCCTTCTCTCCAAAGATGCTGCCTGTCCTGCTGAGTTACTCCATATTTTCGTGTCCATCCTCGGTTTAAACAAGCATCTGCAGTTCCTTCCTAGCTATTCTCAGTATTTTACGGGCTAGTGGAGTAAAGGGATATGGGGAGAAGGCAGGCACGGGTTATTGATAACCATATAACAATTACAGCACGGAAACAGGCCATCTCGGCCCTTCTAGTCCCTGCCAAGCACTTACGCTCACCTAGTCCCATCTACCTGCACTCAGACCATAACCCTCCATTCCTTTCCCGTTCATATACCTATCCAATTTATTTTTAAATGATAAAAACGAACCTGCTTTCACCACTTCCACTGGAAGCTCATTCCACACAGCTATCACTCTCTGAGTAAAGAAGTTGCCCCTCATGTTGCCCCTGAACTTTTGTCTCTTAGGGGACGATCAGCCATGATCGCAGTGAATGGTGGTGCTGGCTCGAAGGGCCGAATGGCCACCTCCTGCACCTATTTTCTATGTTTCTATGTTTCTATATACTGCCACCCACACTCAGCCAAGTCTGCATCCCATTCATTCCCTCTAGGGTCCCCATTGTCATTTACAATCAGCATGGTTTGAACTGTCATCTGCTGTTGATACTGTCTACCTCCTAGTCTGCCCCAAACTCTGTAGAAATATTGGTAATCCTTGATAATGCCTGCACCCTCTGTCACCTACGCACGGAAAGATCTGCACCCAGATAGCCACAAAAAGCTGGAGTAACTCAGCGGGTCAGGCAGCATCTCTGGAGAGAAGGAATGGGTGATGTTTCGGGTCGAGACCCTTCTTCAGACTGTGTTGCTCCAGCATTTTGTGGAGTCTGCGGAAGGGTCTCGACCCGAAACGTCACCAAATCCTTCTCTCCAAAGATGCTGCCCATCCTGCTCGGTATGGTATGGTTGACAGGATCTACACTGCCATCCTTCTCAATCCGGTCCTCAATCTCAATCCTGTCAGTATCTGTCACTTGTTCCCAGCGCAGTCTTTCCTGCCCGCTACTCATGATACTGTTGGGCCTTTCACCCACAAGTGACTCGAACCGCCAATGATATTGATCCATGATAAGCTTTGCATCTTAGATTTGCTCTTAGATTTAGTCTGCAATGTTGCTTACTCTTTATACCGTCGGTTGTGTCGGAGTAATCTTCAAGTATTCTCGTCATTCTTTGTGCTGTCACCCATCACTGTTTGTACTGGCATCCCCTCCAGATACTGTTAGTTCGGTCACGAACTCTGAATGTCTGGACTGACATTGGTACTGTCATGTACACTTGATGTTGGTGCTGTTATCTACATCAGCTTTGGAATTCACTGTCACCCAGTGTCAATGCTGTCTGTACTGCTGTCTACTGCCATTGAATCCTTAATTTCACCATTGCTCTGTGCCTCCAATTAGACTGCTGTGCATTACTGGCACCGTCAACAACACTCAGGCACAGTCTACTCTCATCTGTTCTAAAAAGCCCTACACTGTAGTATGTCTCCACTCGATCCAGCATGGATGGTAGTACAATCTATTCTCAATGTTGATTCACAATGTCACTTGCACTCAACATAGCTTACACCAACACCCATTCCTGAAGGACACAAAGTCCTGGAATAATTCAACAGGTCTGACAGCATCTATGGAGAACATGGCGTTTCGGGTCGGGATCCTTCTCAGACCCGTGTTCTCCAGAGATGCTGCCTGACCCGCTGAGTTGTTCCAACACTTTGTGTCTTTTTTGTTCTTTGTATCGCCACTCCCGAAGGTTTTGTACTGTCGTTTCCCTTTATTGATTTACCGCAAGCTACTCCTGACAAAGCTCAAAACCATCACCTGCCTTTAACTTGGCCCTTTACTCTTGACGCAGTTGTCATTGTAACCAACACTCAACCCAGACTTACTCTGGATAACTTTTATCCTGACCGCCACTCCTGATACCTTTCTTACTGTTACTGCAATGTCATATGTGATCGACACTTGTTACTTTCTGTGCTGCTGGTACACTTACCCTGGTGTGCATGGCCATCTCATGATAGTGTCGATCCCACTCAGCACGGGTTATTGTCACCCGCTTTCCGCATGGATCATACTGTCTCCTTCTCTTGATGCTGTAAACTGCCAGCTACTATTGAAAATGTTGGTACTGTCAGCACCGACATCACACTGAGCATAAACTGTTCTGCCGTTGACCCTCAGTACCTGCTCTCAGCGTTGTCTGTGGAGGCAAGGGAGGAGATTCCTGGAGCCTTTGTAAGACATATCTAGATCTTCTTGGCCATTGGTGAGGTGGAAAACAGCAAACGTGAATATCTGGGACTTTTTTTTTAACCTGTAGTTAAGGAGGTTGAGGAATATAAAATCCATGCAGATAAGGTGGTTGGTCACAGTCTTTTCCCCAGTATAGGGCAGTCTAAAACCAGAGGGCATAGGTTTAAAGTGAGAGGGGAAAGATTTAAAAGGGACCTGAGGAGTAACTATCTCACACAGAGGGTAGTGGGAGCATGGATCGAGCTGTCAGAGGAAGCTATAGAGGAAGTAGAATTACCACCTTTAACAGACATTTAAGACAAGGTTCAGACTAGGTTCAGAGAAATGTGGGCCAAATGCAGGCAAACGGGATTAGCTCAAAGATAGATACCTTGGCTTGCGTGGATGAGTTGGGCCAAAAGGCTTGTTTCCATGCTGCATAACTCAGCGACTTCATTCGAGACAATTTTTACATTTTACAAACCTACAAACCTGTACATCTTTAGAGTGTGGGAGGAAACCGAAGATCTCGGAGAAAACCCAGGGGGAGGACGTACAAACTCCATACAGACAGAACCCGTAGTCGGGATCGAACCCGACTGCTGCTCTATGGTCACCTATTATCCTAATGTTTGGTCTGCCCAGTAAAATGATCTGTACTGTTTTGAATTCTCTATGGTTGCATAGTCACATACTATTGATTTGATCTGTATTATCACCCACTCTTGACAGGGTCATTAACGTCACCTAGTTCTTTGCGAATGTTTGTGCTTTACCACAATCCCTATTATCGTCTCACCTTATGATGGTCAGAACAGCACCAATATTTGATACTTGCTGTTTCCTCTACTGGATAATATATCTCGTGTCAGTTATTCTCATAATGAATTGTAATGTCACATACTTGCTATCTTCACTGAATCATGCCCTCAATGTGCATTATGACGGACTATGAATCATCATCATTGTCAACTACTGTTGTACCAAATTATACATTCAAAAGCTTGTGCTATAGTTCTATTGTCATCTGCGTTAGTCACTAAGTTTGATAAGTTCTATACTACATTCTAACTTAGTACCAGGACAACTAATATTGCAAAGATCTGTGCTGTTATTAATGCCACAATGACCTGTCATCAATGTTCTCCACTATATACTGTATATTGTCAGTACAATTGCTCAAGTCTACACTGCCTTTATTCTCCATATGGTTACAAACTCACACAGTTACTTTTTCTATCATCCACTCTTCACTCTTTATGTGGTCAGATACGTGTTTATGCCATTTATATGTCTAATGTTAGTTTACATTTACCGCATGGAAACAGGCCATTCAGTCCATCTAGTCCACGCCAGCCATTGGTCACCCGTTCACAATAGTTCCATGTTATCCCACTGTTCCACTCCCGCCACAATAGGGGTAATTTACAGAGGCCAATTAACCTATAAACCCGCGCGTCTTTGGGATGTGGGAGGAAACCGGAGTACCCGGAGGAAACCCACGGGGTCACAGGGAGATCGGGCAAACTCCACATAGATAGTACCCAAGGTCAGGATCGAATCTGTGTCTCTGGCACCCGGGTCTCTGGCGCTGCACGACAGCAGCTCTATCAGCTGCGCCCCTGTGCTGCTCATTTACCCCCATGACTTCGAGACTGTGACCCACTTTTGAGACCTACACCCTTTTATGCCCCTGTCCCACTTAGGAAACCTGAACGGAAACCTCTGGAGACTTTGCGCCCCACCCAAGGTTTCCGTGCGGTTCCCGGAGGGTTTTGTCAGTCTCCCTACCTGCTTCCACTACCTGCAACCTCCGGCAACCACCTGCAACCTCCGGGAACCGCACGGAAACCTTGGGTGGGACGCAAAGTCTCCAGAGGTTTCCGTTCAGGTTTCCTAAGTGGGACAGGGGCATTTAATATATCCCTGATTTGATGCAGAGTTGCATTCACTCTTGATATGATTTGGAAGTTCATCTACTCATGACAGGATTTGTTGTGTACCCAGCGATGGGCTACAAATCTCACCTGGTAATATGAGCTGCACTCAATAGCTGAAAATGCACTTCACAGAAAATCATTGTCAGCCTTGCTGAGTGAAGCCTGGCTGGGCTGAAGTGTACAGATCACCTTTTGCATGGAATGGTACAGTATTTATCTCAAGCTAATCACATAATGGATAACATTCAGACTTATCATTTGAATTAATTTTAGACCTGGATTGAAGTAAACATTAGTGATATCTGATACCCTTCCTCCAGACCTGACTTTTAGCTGTGCCCAAACACATGAAAAAAATGTTCATGACTAAAATCAGCAGGTTTCCAAATCCTTTAATAGATGTTTGCACAGCTAGTAACTCCTGTTGGCTTTTAAATATGTTTACGACATTGCTAGAAATGTTAATATTTGTGAATGTTCATAGACATTTGGACAGGTACATGCATAGAAACATAGGCAATAGGTGCAGGAGGAGGCCATTCGGCCCTTCGAGCCTGCACCGCCATTCAATATGATCATGGCTGATCATCCAACTCAGTATCCTGTACCTGCCTTCTCTCCATACCCCCTGATCCCTTTAGCCACAAGGGCCACATCTAACTCCCTCTTAAATATAGCCAATGAACTGGTCTCAACTACCTTCTGTGGCAGAGAATTTCACGGATTCACCACTCTCTGTGTGAAAAAGGTTTTTCTCATCTCGGTCCTAAAAGATTTCCCCCTTATCCTTAAACTGTGACCCCTTGTTCTGGACTTCCCCAACATCGGGAACAATCTTCCTGCATCTAGCCTGTCCAACCCCTTAAGAATTTTGTAAGTATAGGATAGGTTTAGATGGATATGGGCCAAATGCGGGCAGGTGGGACTTTTGTTGATGGGGTATGTTGGTCAGTATGGGCCAGTTGGGTCGAAGGGCCTGGTTCGGGCTAACTTCAATTAAATTCAAAGAGTACCTGCAGTGTTACTGGGGCTTTGTTGATTAAATATGTTTAATCAGCGGCGGTGCAGGCTCGAAGGGCCGAATGGCCTACTCCTGCACCTATTGTCTATGTTTCTATGCATGTACCTGTCCAAATGTCTATGAACATTCACAAATATTAACATTTCTAGCAATGTCGTAAACATATTTAAAAGCCAACAGGAGTTACTTAGGTTACTTTATTCTTTGGAGCGCAGAAGGTTAAGGGGGGACTTGATAGAGGTTTTTTAAAATGATGAGAGGGATAGACAGAGTTGACGTGGAAAAGCTTTTCCCACTGAGAGTAGGGAAGATTCAAACAAGGGGACATGACTTGAGAATTAAGGGACTGAAGTTTAGGGGTAACATGAGGGGGGACTTCTTTACTCAGAGAGTGGTGGCTGTGTGGAATGAGCTTCCAGTGAATGTGGTGGAGGCAGGTTCGTTTTTATCATTTAAAAAATAAATTGGATAGTTATATGGATGGGAAGGGAATGGAGGGTTATGGTCTGAGCGCAGGTATATGGGACTAGGGGAGATTATGTGTTCGGCACGGACTAGAAGGGTCGAGATGGCCTGTTTCCGTGCTGTAATTATTATATGGTTATATGGTTATATGTTCATGTTGCAACAAGTTAGTGAATTCCAAGTTCAGATGAAATCTAATAGTGAGTTGTTAGGGTAGATTTGCCATCATTCCAATATTTTATGATTGTATCACTGGGGTATAATATGACAGCAGGATATTTCACAAACATTCCCCAGACTAGAGACCATGGATCAACCATCTCCAGTTTCTTCATCAGTGGCATTCCTTCCCAACATAACATCACAAATAGGGATGTGCTCTGATAATTGCACAATTAAATTTGTGCCACACCAGAGCCAGATAATGCCCTTCATTAACAAGGGAGAGACCATCAGTATAAGTAGCTTCACCAAATCCCCCAATATCAAACTCTTGGGGGATTGAGGGTTGGTGTGAGAGCAACACATGGCCATTGTGCATAGCTACAACAGAAGTTCATGTATCTGTGGTGAATGATGTTCCAGGTGCCACAGTTTAAGAATAAGGGGTAAACCATTTAGAACGGAGACGAGGAAACACTTCTTCACACAGAGAGTTGTGAGTCTGTGGAATTCTCTGCCTCAGTGGGCGGTGGAGGCCGGTTCTCTGGATGCGTTCAAGAGAGAGCTAGATAGGGCTCTTAAAGATAGTGGAGTCAGGGGATATGGGGGAAAAGGCAGGAATGGGGTACTGATTAGGGATGATCAGTCATGGTCACATTGAATGGCAGTGCTGGCTCGAAGGGTCAAATGGCCTACTCCTGCACCTATTGTCTATTGGCTCTTGTCTCTCTTAATATGCAGAGGTTTCCCATGGGTCCTCTGTTTTCCTCCCATATCAATAAAGATCTGCGGGGCGGTGGATTACTTAGCCACTGTAATTTGTTCCTAATATGTGGTTGAGAGGTAGAATCTGGTGGGGAGTTGAAGAGACTGTAGAGAGAAAGAAAAACAAAATTGGGCTGATGCCGGATTAGTGCAAATGAATGGTTGGCGGTCGGCGTGGAGATGGTAGGCCTAAGGCCTATTTCTGCATTGTTGCCCTCTATGACTCCAAATCCCACGTACCGGCTACAGGGCACAAGTCAAGACTGTGTTGGAATAGTCTCTACTCGCCTAGATTTGTGTAGCTCTCACGACACTTAAGTAGATCACCGACTTTCAAGTCAAAGAAACCAACTCAATTAGCAACTCAATTGGTGGTGCTTTCCTGAAGGGACGCCTGGCCTATTCCTGCACCTATTGTCTATTGTTTAAGAAGGAACTGCAGATGTTGCAATATCGAAGGTAGACAAAAGTGCTGGAGAAACTCAGCGGGTGCAGCAGCATCTATGGAGCAAAGGAAATAGGCAACGTTTCGAGCCGAAACCCTTCTGCAGACCCTTCTTCAGATCCGGAGGGTCAAGAGGTTTGGGCCCGAAACGTTGCCCATTTCCTTCGCTCCATAGATGCTGCTGCACCCGCTGAGTTTCACCAGCACCTTTGTCTACCTATTGTCTATTGTCGAACTCATCAACTATCCTATGCATTGGCTCCCTCCAATATCAATACACCATGGCTGCCGTATATCCCATCCGCAACATACACTACCCATAGATGTCTCAGGTACACCGACCTCCCAAACCTTTCATTCCTATGATCAAGAGCATTATCATCTATAGGCTTCACCAATTCAGAGACCATTCTTATGGGAATAGATTCCAATTTCCCAATGGGTCTATGTCCCGGAACTCCCAATCTGCCAACGGTGTCAAAATTTCTGAAGAGCTGTTTGGATTTACCAATAAATGCCGAATGAGTGAGACCCATATCCCCAAAATCAGATTTTGAATGTCTATCTTATCCTATGGGGACAACTGACCTCTGCAGACATCCTCTGCCTTGTGGGATTCTTGACTCGTGGCTGCATTTCCGACTTGCAAATTGTTCTTGGGAGCTGAACCCTGCCTGGGAGGATCTGTAATGTTGTTTTAAGAGCAGGTTATTAGCTCAGTAACCTACAGCGAGTGACTCACTCCATGACACCCCAAGGCATTTCCACCATCTACCATCTAGAAACAAATCAGTACGATGGAATAATCTCCACTTACCTGGATGAACGCAGTCCCAATTGCTTTCAAGAACTTAACACTATTCAGACTAACGCAGCCCATTTAATTTTCACCCCATCAACCACTGTAAATATTTCTCCCCTCTGATACGGCTCACAGTGCGACAGTGTGTACCATCTATAAAATGGGCTGCAGTTACAGGACCAGACCACTCCGACAACACCTGAACTCAACCATCAAGAAGGATAGGGGCGGCAGGCATATGGGAAGACCACTGCCTGCAGGTTTCCCTCCAAGTCACAAACTAACTCTGACATGGAAGTTCATTCATTGCGCAGGATGTAATTTCAAGGCACAACAGCACTCCCGCGCTTCATCACGTCTGCCCATCATCGTGTCCTCGCGGGCATGTGGAGGTGGACAATAAATGTTGGTCCTGCCAGTGATGCCTAGAACATGAAGATGAATATATAGTCACATTGAAACACAACATTTGGCCCACCATGTTTCTGCCAACCATCATGCAGGGGGGATTATTTATAATAATCCCACTTGACCACGTCAATTCCATATCCCACTATAACTTGCTCATTCGGTCATGTTTTAAATGTAATCATTCCTGTCTCCACCACCCCGTCTGTCAGCTCGTTGCTGATACCGGATATTGCAAAACCCTTCTTCAGATAAGTCTGAAGAAGGGTTTCGGCCCGAAACGTTACCTATTTCCTTCGCTCCATAGATGCTGCTGCACCCGCTGAGTTTCTCCAGCTTTTTTGTGTACCTTCGTTGCTGATACCAACTAGTTGTGTGACAAACCTCTCTCTCAGATTTCCTTTGTATCTCCACCCATTTATTTTTTATTTAATTTTTATTTAATACTTTATTTCGAAACAGAATAAAAGAATAAAAAGCAAGTGTGAAACAGCATACAAAAAACAAAACTAGAATATTTATGATATGATATTGTCATAAACAATATCTATAAATAAATGAAATCGTATGTGTCTGAAAAGGAGCAGGAAGAATCCAAAGCTTATTCATTCCCACCCTATATTCAACTGCTTGTAATTATCTTATACCAGTCTAGCAGCTATATGTACACCATATGTACACCAGCAGTTATATGTACACCAAATTATTTACATTTATACACTAATCAAATATTTACAAAGCCGTACAAAAAAGAGAAAAAAAAAGAAAAAAAGTTAAAACCCTCATATACTATACAGTATCATAGTCATATATACAACCCATCACCCTATAATCACTCTTCCCAATACAATCAGTATTACAAATATCCCACTCACAATCACATTCATTTAAACGCAAACCCTCCAGTTTTTAGACGTCTCTACCAGGGGAAACAGACTCTGGCTATCTACCCTATTTATGCCTCTCGTCAACTTATACCTCGATCATGCCACCTCTCAGCCTCTTCTGCTCCAGGGAAAACAGACCCTGCCTACCGAAGGGCCTCTCCCATTGTACGAGGTAATTCAAGAGTTCTCCCGAGTTTCCCGTGATTCAAACTCGGAGAATTACGGTAATAGCCGCTCGTAGGTACTCGGGGCTCTCGTGGACATTTTTCAACATGTTGGAAAAAACGTCACGAGCTTACCGCGTTTCCCGAGTACCTGCCGTTAGTGTTGTGAGCCACTAAGAGACGTCCCGAGCTCCGAAGTACCCGCTACGTACATTCTACGTACTTATCACGAGTTTTTAACTCGGGAGAGCTCTTGGGTAAACTCGTATAGTAGGACAGGCCCTCCAGGCAACATCTGCGTGAATCCTCTCTTCAGCCTGTCTAGCTCAATCACATCTTTCCTGTCACATGGTAACCACAGTTGTACACAATACTTCATGTGTGGTCTAACTAATGCTGTGTAAACTTTAACATACCGGCCCAACTCGTACTTTATATGTAGGAAAGAACTGCAGATGCTGGTTTAAATTAGAAGATAGACACAAAATGCTGGAGTAACTCAGCGGGACAGGCAGCATCTCTGGAGAGAAGGAATGAGTGACGTTTCGGGTCGAGACCCTTCTTCAGACTGATCTTCAGTCTGACGAAGTTTTATTCAATGTTTATTGAAATTATTATCATGCATTGCTGATGATTAGTTTAGTAAAATGTGCATCAAAGCTGAATGCCTTGGCAAGATGGAACTTTATATAATATCATTTTGTGAGCCATCTTCTCCTTTTAAGCGTAGCACTGGCTATACTGTGGAGGTGAGCTGATTAGTATACTGTGGGAAATTTAAGCTACTCCAAGTAATTTTCCATCCACTGTTTTGTGGAACTTACGGGAAGTGAGAGGAACCTTTGGCACAAACGTGCTTTCGGTAAGCCCAGGCATGCAGAGTTGAAAGTGGAAAGAATTCACTTTGTTATTGGCAGTTCTTCCTCTGTTTTACTGTTCAAAGAATCAACTGGTTACTCCCTTCTTGAAGTTGTTTATGTTGCAGGCTTTTTCCACAACACATGTGCACTCCATGAAGAAACAAGGAACTGCAGACGCTGGTTTACACAAAAGGACACCGAGTACTGGAGTAACTCAGCGGGCCAGGCAGAATCTCTGGAAAACGTTTGACAGGCAACGTTTTGGGTCGGGAACCTGCTTCAGACTCCACAGAGATTGGGCCTGAAGAAGGGTCCCGACCCTGTCCATGTTCTCCAGAGATGGTGCCTGACCCGCTGAGTTACTCCAGCACTCAGTGTCCTTTTTTGCACTCTGTGAAGCATAGTTGAGTTACATTTCTTGCTGGCACAGAAGATGGCCATTCAGCCACTATGCCAATGCTTACTCTCAGATCAACCCCTTTAATTCCATTCGCCCTTTCTCTCTCACTAATGCCAATTAACTCTCTAGCTTCTCCTACCATCCATATACACAGTGGGGATAATTTACCAAACAACAAACATGTGTTTGGGATGTGAGAACAAACTGAACCACCCCATTAAAAACTATTTGGTGAGAGGGAGCACGTGCAAACTCTACACCAACACCAACAGATTAGAATTGTATCTGGGAGGCTGGAGCTGTGATACGGCTGCATTATCTGCATGATAGTCAGTGTATGTTAAGGAGGAATATTATCAACCATATACCAGGGCATTGAGATCCCTGGTGATCAGTGCTTGAGAGACAATGCTCATTGAACAGTCACAGTCACAACACAGAGGAGGCTTTTTGATACATTGCATTTATGTTGGTCATAAAAAGGGGTTGGATGGCCCAATGCTATCACCCAGTGCAGACTCCAGTGCTGAAGAAACACTGTGGATTACATCAGACAGTTAAGGTAATCCCCACATTACGGCTATTTAGGCAACGGAAATTTACCCTCATAAAATTCGCAATTACTGTCATAAAACTCTGAAGACTTCACGAGTGTTTGCTGCACTACAATGATACAACACTGATTTAATTGATGCAGCAGTTCCGAGTCTGTTGTCACTGACCTGAAATGCTGCCTTTAGCTTGGTTTAGTTTAGTTTAGAGATACAGTGCGGAAACAGGCCATTCGGCCCACCGAGTCCGCGGCGACCACCGATCCCCGCATGTTTACACTACCCTACACACGAGGGACAATTTTTACATTTACCAAGCGCCTTTACCTACATACCTGTACGTGTTTGGAGTGTGGGAGGAAACTGAAGATCGCGGAGAAAACCCATGCGGTCACGGGGAGAACGTACAAACTCCGTACAGACAGCACCCGTTGTCGGGATGAAACCCGGGTCTCCAGCTCTGCAAGCGCTCTATGGCAGCAACTCTACTGCTGCGCCACTGTGCCAATTTGCATAAAGGGCCTGTCCCACTTGGGTGACCTAATCCGCGAGTTCTGGCGAGTTTGCCCTCGACTCATGCTCGCAGCATGGTCAACACGAGGTCGTAGGAGGTCTTCGTAACTCTCCTTCATGCTCGAGAGTGGTGTCCGCGTACTCGAGGCCTCAGCTAGGTCACGGGATTTTTTTCAATATGTTTCAAAAATGCCCGCGAGTAAAAAAAGGTCGCCATGGGAAAAAATCGCAACTTTTTTTACTCATAGGTTTAGTCGTAGTAGGTCGGCATGTTAGTCGTAGGTAATCGAGGGTAGTCGAAGGTAGTCGTAGATAGTCTTCATCATAATCGAAGGGAGGTCGAAGGAGGTCATCTTCACCCTACAATATTCGGTGTCCAATTTTCTCAAAGTTTGTCGTAGCTAGTCGAAGCTGGTCTTCAACATAGTCGAAGGAGGTCGAAGGAGGATTTCAACATGTCATTTTTTCAAATACTTCCAACTATGTCGCCCAAGTGGGACAGCCCTTTACGTATTAATCAGCAGTGCGAGAACTCAGTGCTTGAATCTTGGTCCTTTGCTAGATGCTCAAAATATTAAGGTTTTTCTGATATGTAAGGGGGATTCATGAGGTCAGGTATTTGCCTAAAGTGAATTTCATAGCATGTGGAAGGATGTCTGTGAGAATAAGTCTATTGACTTTCATCCCCTCAGACCTCTTGATATTGTATTGTTTCTTAATTGAATTTTTATCAAAGTAAGAAAATAATATTGAACATCGTTGCATTTTTATTAATCTGAATCTACCTCCTTTTCTGGTACTTGATTTTCTCCCAAAGTCAGGTTCATACAATTCCTTGTAATATCAACCCTACATGCTTAGTTTAGTTTTGAGATATAGCATGGAAACAGGCCGTTCGGCCCACCTAGTCCATGCTGCCCACTGATCACATGTTCACACTAGCTTCATGTTATCCCACTTTCTTACCCATTCCCTACATGCCAGGAGTAATTTTACAGAGGCAAGTTATCGTACAAACCTGCAATTCCTTGGGAAGGGTGAGGAAAGCCACACGGTTGCAGGGAAGAACATGCATACTCCAACCGAAGTCAGGATCGAACCTGGGCCTCTGGCACTGGGAGGCAGCAGCTCTACCAGCTGCAACAGTGTGCAGCCCATTTAGACTGTTTGAAATAAGTAAAACACTTGAGTGATACTGTTGGCAATAACCTCTCTCATCAAAGGTTTACAACCAAATACACATTCCCAACAAATTCCCCATAATTAATTACACAAATCAAAGAGGCCCAGAATAATTCATTGCAAGGCTGTGCCGAGTTCATGGCAAATGTGTGAAACATAGCCAGGGAAACACAGAGTGCTGAAGTAACTCAGTGAGTCAGGCAGCATCTCAGGAGAACATGGATAGGTGACGTTTCGGGTCGGGGCCCTTCTTCAGGCTGTAAAGGGCCTGTCCCGCGACTGCATGCGGCAAACGCGACCTAACGTGGCCGCTTGAGCCATACGGCCTCGCGGGGCTGGTCCCACCGATCGCCGGAGCTGTATGGAGTTGTGCAGAGCTGGTCCCGACATCGCGCGGGGCTCCGAAAAACTGACACTGTCCAAAAATTCCACGCGGCAACGGCCTGCCGGCCCGCACCGCCGCGACGGGCGTGCGCAGCGTTTCAACGCCATATGCAGCGTCTTGATGCCGTACGTCACGGGCGAACCTCCCGCAGACTTCGCTCGAACTTCACTTCAATTTGTATGGGATCACTCAACCTCTGCGCAGCCCCCACTTCCGGTTTGGTCGCGCTCGCCGCGTGCAGTCACATGCTCGTGGGACAGGCCCTTAACATAGCCACTCCAATTTTGGAAATGCCAAATGTAACAGTTTGCAGCAAGTAGAACACGTCCTGACATTACTGACACCAACCTCTCCCACCAACCAAGGGTCCACAACTAAACAAACGATACAACCAGGCAAATCCTCTGTCATGGCTTGAAACTCAATTGCCGTGAAGATACCCTCTGTGAAACTGTGCATCCACATCATGATATCCTGGCCGTCAAATCTCCGAGAGCAGTATGTCAAGGGTAGCGAAAAATGCTGGAGAAACTCACCTGGTGAGGCAGCATCTATGGAGAGGAATAGGCGACGTTTCGGGTCGAGACCCTTCTTCAGCCATCATTTGCCATAATTATTGCATGTCTTTTTGGTTTATGAGTCAGGGGTGTCGCTTTCTCAAGAATATCTCAGTAATATTGGGCGGCACAGTGGCACAGCGGTAGAGTTGCTGCCTTACAGCGCCAGAGACCCAGGTTTGATCCTGACTAAGGATGCTGTCTCTTTGGAGTTTGTACGTTCTCCCTGTGACCGCATGGGTTTTCTCCGGGTGCATTGGTTTCCTCCCACAGTCCAAAGATGTACAGGTTTGTAGGTTAACTAGCTTCTGTAAATATTGTAAACTGACCCCAGCGTGTAGTGTACTGCGGGATGATCGCTGGTTGGTGCGGACTCAGGGGGCCTGTTTCCGCACTATATCTCTAAAGACTAAATCTAAAGTCTGACACGACTCCTCACAACATGACTGAAGCAAGCTTCCCAGTGTTATCATGTGCCCTCGTATTTCTCCTCTATTTTATCCTCTTTGCGGAAAAAAAAGGATGAAAACCAAATGAGGCCGTGAAATATCCAGGGCATAGTCATCTTTCTTGGGGGTTGCTCAGAATGGAGCAGACACTGGAATTTAATGTTGAGAATTCAGACAGTGACTTCTACTTGGCTCTTCATGGCCCCATGCTTATCGTGTCACATGTCAAGCCAAGCCACATTTATTTATATAGCACATTTAAAAAACAACTCTCGTTGGAGCAGCCGGAGGAAACCCACACACAGTCACAGGGAGAACGTGCAAACTCCGTACAGACAGCACCTGAGGTCAGGATCGAACGCGGGTCTCTGGCGCTGTAAGGCAGCAACTCTACCGCTGCACCACTGTGGCACTTTTTAGTGTAAATCTAAAACTTACACATTTGGTGCTTTACATTTGTTATAAGAATAGGGTAAACAAACAAACTACATACATATATACATATAACCCTCGCTCAGTGGACATCATCATTCTGGAATGCAGCTAACTAATTGCAGCATGGAGAGGGATGAGGAGCAGCGATAGACCTTGCTCACCGCCCCCATACTCCTTGCGATGAAGGTGGTTGAAATATGGCAGGCAAAGTGAACATCCCGAGACCAACTGAACCTCGTGCCATTCGGGAAACGTGGAGTTGTCGGATAATGAGGTGGTATCCGTTTAAAGTAATTGATGGGCGGACTAGGGGAGGAGAGAAGGAAACATTTTTTCAACAAGAGCACGGCATTGATATGGAACTTCCTGCTTCGAAGAGTGGTGGAAGAGAAGTTCTCACATTTAGAACATAGTTGAACATGAAGTGTAGGTGTGCATCTGTGTCCTACATAGTCATGGAGTCTGCACTGGGGGGTGGAATCGGGCCATCCCACCATTTTAATGACCAACATATATGTAATGTATCAAAAAGCCTCCTTCTGTGTTGTCATTTTTCAATGACTCCATGTCCTGTTATTTTTCTGTAAATGGGATTATGTGCCCATCACCAAAGACATTTCTGGTTTCAAACTATTTCAGCGGATTTCAACATCTGGTCCTTGCTTCTCTTTTGAAATTTAGAAATACAGTGTGGAAACAGGCCCTTCGGCCCACCGAGCCCATGCCGACCAATGATCACCCCTACATTAGTTCTATCCGACACACTAGGTACAATTTAAAGATGCCAATTAACCTGCCGTCTTTGGAATGTGGGAGGAAACCGGAGCACCCAGCGGAAACCCACACACAGTCACAGGGAGAACGTGCAAACTCCGTACAGACAGCACCTGAGGTCAGGATCGAACTCGGGTCTCTGGTGCTGTAAGGCAGCAACTCTACCACTGAGCCACTGTGGCACTGTGGCACCAGACTGATTCCTGGGGTGTCAGGACTGTCTTATGAAGAAAGACTGGATAGACTTGGTTTATACTCTCTAGAATTTAGAAGATTGAGAGGGGATCTTATAGAAACTTACAAAATTCTTAAGGGGTTGGACAGGTTAGATGTAGGTAGATTGTTCCCGATGTTAGGGAAGTCCAGGACAAGGGGTCACAGCTTAAGGATAAGGGGGAAATCCTTTAGAACCGAGATGAGAGGAACTTTCTTCACGCAGAGAGTGGTGAATCTCTGGAACTCTCTGCCACAGAGGGTGGTTGAGGCCAGTTCATTGGCTATATTTAAGAGGGAGTTAGATGTAGCCCTTGTGGCTAAGGGGATCAGGGGGTATGGAGAGAAGGCAGGTACGGGATACTGAGTTGGATGATCAGCCATGATCATATTGAATGGCGGTGCAGGCTCGAAGGGCCGAATGGCCTACTCCTGCACCTAATTTCTATGTTTTTTAGTGTAAATGTGTTTATCTTACATGCTTTATTAATTTCATAGTAAAAAAAGAAAGACATTTTTACTTACACAATGTTCGTTGTGCCGTCAGGGTCAAAGAATCCATCAGTAGCCATTCAAACCACAAGCCCTACGACAACCTTTTGAAAGAATTACCCAATTGATGTCACTAGCCTGTTCTTGTTCTCAAGGGCTGACAATATTTTGTCCTTTTAAATATAGATACAATCCGTTTTATGTTTGTTCAGGGAACATAAACAGAGAGGATGGAGATTATTGCAGAGAAAATGTAGAAACAAGGAACTGCAGACGCTGGTTTATGGGGAAAAAAAAGACACAAAGTGCTGGAGTAACTCAGCGGGTCAGGCAGCATCTCTGGAGAAAATGTATGGGTGACGTTTTGGTCGGGACCCTTCTTCAAACGCGGTAGGCAGCTGGTTGGACAAAGATCAGAGATGAAAAAAACCCCACAGAAAGTGTAGGACAAAAAGATTGAAAAGTTACAACTAATGAAGCCAGAGGAAGGAATGTAGGGGTGGGAAGAAATAGGGGCTTATTATGCCTTTTGCATGTTATCTTTGTCCTGCACTAATGGAACACATATCGTCAAGGCCAGATAAAGCTTCCTTCCTTTTAGCTGTTTGCGGTGGTCTGCCTTTATAACATTTCATTATAACTTTGGTGATCACAGTTCTCATGGAAAGTGGACTCTGTGCACAGCTCTCCTGGCATTCTCGTTAAGGCCGGCAGTTTCTGGTGTCAATCCTCTTAAAATTCTCCGTGAAATTTTACTTATTCTGAATGTAAAAAAATTCTGGTGGAGAAGGTGAAGTCAAATATGTGCACTCATTAGAAGTAGCTCTGAAAGTGATTATTACCCTCTGGGTTAAAAAAGCAGTCGTCTCTCGATCATTCTTAAGTCACAGATAATCGGTAGAGGTGGGTCGGGTATTTAGATTTGATGATGTAATTACTGCCCCACGGTACGAGTTCATTCCAAGAGCTCTCCCGAGTTTGCCCTGATTCGAACTCGGAGATTTACGGTAACGGCCACTCGTCGGTACTCGGGGCTCTCGTGGACATTTTTCATCATGTTGAAAAATCTTCACGAGTCTTCCCGTGCTTACCTGCCGCTAGCGAGTCTTCCCAAGTACCTGCCGTTAGCGTTACGAGCCGCTAAGAGACGTCCCCGAGCTCCGACGTACCCGCTACGTTCATTCTCTGTGCTTACCACGAGTTTGATTTTTTTTAAACTCGGGAGAGTTCTTGGAATGAACTCGTACCATGGGACAGGGCTATTAATATGAATACCTTTAGACCTATTACATGAAAGATAGGTTTTCCTGAGAACAGCTTTACTTTAGATCAGACTTTAGAGATACAACGCGGAAACAGGCCCATCGGCACACCGAGTCCGCGCCGACCAGCAGTATGCTAACACTATCCTACACTATCCTACTAGGGACAATTTACAATTTTACCGAAGCCAATTAACCTACAAACCTGCACGTCTTTGGGACGCGGTGGAAACCGGAGCACGTGATCACAGGGAGGATGTACAAACTTCGTAAAGACATCCCCCATGGTCGGGATCGAACCCGGGTCATTGGCGCTGTAGGGGAGCAACTCTACCGCTGCACCACTGTGTCTCACTGTAGAAGGCTGCCAGATGAAGGATATTGAGAAGGCCCTCTTTCAGAAGTTTAGCACTTTCCCAACATTGTTTGTGAGCCACAGTGGAGAGAAATGCTACTAATTTGATCCTCAGCAAACTTTCTTTCTTTCTCTCCTTCCTGGAATTGGTCTTTCTTTCATTAAACTCTCCACCCGGTGATTTCCACATGGGTCACTCTGACGGCCACTGAACCAGGAATATTCTCATATTCTGGTCACACTTTTCACCAACCTTCCTGTAAATATTGGGGTGAAAATGTCCCCCAAATAATGAGATTGGAAATAAAGGACAGGAGTATGAAATATGCCTTGGGCATCATCCTCGAATTATGACCCGATGCACATTTCAATGGAGACCTTCCGGTGTAAATCTGTTTATCTTACATTCTTTATTAATAGTAATAAACTTAATTACGGACTCAAGGGGCAACATTACATTAAAAATGCATTGCATATTAAATATAAAATACATATAAAATCTTGATATATCACATAAAAACATCATAATTTATATTAACCATATAACCATATAACAATTACAGCACGGAAACAGGCCATCTCGGCCCTACAAGTCCGTGCCGAACAATTTTTTTTTTTCCCCTTAGTCCCACCTGCCTGCACTCATACCATAACCCTCCATTCCCTACTCATCCATATGCCTATCCAATTTATTTTTAAATGATACCAATGAACCTGCCTCCACCACTTCCACTGGAAGCTCATTCCACACCGCTACCACTCTCTGAGTAAAGAAGTTCCCCCTCATATTACCCCTAAACTTCTGTCCCTTAATTCTGAAGTCATGTCCTCTTGTTTGAATCTTCCCTATTCTCAAAGGGAAAAGGTTGTCCACATCAACTCTGTCTATCCCTCTCATCATTTTAAAGACCTCTATCAGGTCCCCCCTTAACCTTCTGCGCTCCAGAGAATAAAGACCTAACTTATTCAACCTATCTCTGTAACTTAGTTGTTGAAACCCAGGCAACATTCTAGTAAATCTCCTCTGTACTCTCTCTATTTTGTTGACGTCCTTCCTATAATTGTGCGACCAAAATTGTACACCTTACTCCGGTTTGGTCTCACCAATATTAAAAAAAACAAAACACAATATATGTTAAAAATCCAGATTAAAAGAATGATCAATGTCCTACAACGAGACAACGATACCAGTGTCTCCACAGCTGGGATTTGTAGCGTGTAGTGCTAACCCTTATGTTTGACAAGGCCACAATAAGCACATTTTTAGAGTCATTTATCCTGCAAATGAATTTATACATGTGATGTCTTAGGATAGCTTCTAAAGTACTGACTCCTGCAGCCACAAACATATTACTGGCACTACACCATCTAGGTTGCCTTAGCAGTGTTCTCATGGCATCGTTATATGCCACCTTTAGTCTCTGCAAACTTGTCTTTCCATAGTTCGACCACAGGTGCGCAGTGTAGAGTGGTGTGCAGTATGCTCTAAATAGCGACATCTTCACCACATCTGCACACGCACCAAATTTACGCAAGAGAATATTTGCCTGTACATACAGCATGCATCGTTGCCTATAAATATCCTCATCATCTGTCATTTGTTCTGTAATAATATGCCCTAGATATTTTATCTTATTACAGACACTAAGATTATTGTCAGACAATTTAAAATCAGGATATTTTAGACATTTATCCTCTTTGGTTCTACAGATCATAACAGCACTCTTACTAGCATTATATTTAATGTCATGTTCCACACCATACACAGAACATATAGTAAGGAGCTGCTGGAGACCAGCGCTAGATGGACTAAAGACCACAAGATCATCTGCATACATAATATGGTTCACTAAAATATTACCAATCACGCACCCAGTGTTACAGGCTTTCAATTGTTAAAACATCCTCTCCGAACAATCCCATCAACCCCATTCCCCACACTTTCCCCTGTCACCTCTCTCTCTTTCACACAGCCATCAACTCCATCCTGATTCTCCTACCATCCAACCAGTAACTCCAAGGGCAATGTATACAACTTGCCAGCCAACATGTTGTAGAGTTACGCAGCGCAGAAAATGTCCCTTCGGCCCAACTTGCCCATGCCGGTCAATATGCCCCACCTACGCTAGTCCCACCTGCCCGCATTTGGCTCTTACCCTCAAAACCTCTCCTGTCCATATGGTTGAGATGTGGGAAGAAACTAAAGGACCCACATGGTCACAGGGCAAATAGTATAAACCTGGCCCTTGTATAATTATCTTCCTTAATGTTTTGTTTAGTTTATTGTTATCCCGTGTCCAGAGGTGCAGTGAAAAGCCTTTTTTTCATGCTATCCCGTCAAAGAACAGACCATACAAGATTGTATTCCTGACTCTAGCATTAAACTGCAACTATGACAATTTTAGACAATGGTTGAATTATTTTCACAGCAAACTGGCTAGAACTATATCGCTCCTGGTCATAAAGGAAATAGGAATGTAAACTTTAATTGCTTTGCTTTCATCGATTCTATGGTGACCAGAAAGAAATAAAGCATGCCAATATTTTCATTTACAGCTAACTTTGTTTTACTTGCAATAAAACTAGAAACTGATGATAACACTGAGCAGGTCAACAGCACAGGTGTACTCTGACCTGTTGATATACCTGGCAGTGTCTGTTTTTATTTCAGATTTTCAGCTTCAGAAGGATTTCCCATTTTATTTTCTTTGGCTTTGTTCCCGCTTTCTAATAAAAATATGTCTCGATTTGAAAAACCGTAATGAAGTTAAAGATGGCGACAGACTTCTGAACTCAAGACTAATCAGCTGGAACTGAAATAGAACTTACATTAACTTAGCTAGAGACAAAATGCTGGGGTAACTCATCGGGAACAGGCAGCATCTCCGGAGAGAAGGAATGGGTGCCATCTCGGATTCAGATCCTGAGGACATCTGAAGAAGGGTCTCGACCAGACACGCCACCCATTCTTTCTCTCCAGAGATTCCGCCTGTCCCGCTGAGTTACTCCAGTATTTTGTGTCTATCTTCAGTGTAAACCAGCATCTGCAGTTCCTTCCTTAGAAACATAGAACATAGAAAATAGGTGCAGGAGTAGGCCATTCAGCCCTTCGAGCCTGCACCGCCATTCAATATGATCATGGCTGATCATCCAACTCAGTATCCTGTACCTGCCTTCTCTCCATACCCCCTGATCCCTTTAGCCACAAGGGCCACATCTAACTCCCTCTGAAATATAACCAATGAACCGGCCTCAACTACCTTCTGTGGCAGAGAATTCCAGAGATTCACCACACTGTGTGAAAAATGTTTTTCTCATCTCTGTCCTGAAAGATTTCCCCCTTATCTTTAAACTGCGACCCCTTGTTCTGGACTTCCCCAACATCGGGAACAATCTTCCTGCACATAGCCTGTCCAACCCCTTACATTAACTTGGCATGTTTCACATCAAAGTACTCCTTAATATGCTAACTATTGAAGTACATTACAATGGTAACTTCAATTTCAAATATACTCATTGGTTGCAGAATACTTTGGCACATCTTGAGTCACTTCACAATGTAAGGCTTTAACGTGCAGCCATTGTTGCAATGTGAGCAAACATTGCAACGAATTTGCTCTTGTTCCTACAAATGGCAACAAGGTAAATAACCAGCCTTAAGTGATACTTCAGCCCTTTTCAACCACTGCGCTAAGGGATCAGTCATTACATTTGAACATACAGCACTCTGACATTGAGTCAAATGATACTGAGTTGATATTGTGATATCTGTAGGACATGATACTCTTTCTAGAACAGAATGTTTTGTGCAGAAAAGATTCTGATACAACTACAGAACTGAATTCCTGCAATGCGAATAATTCGATATTTTCTGCCTCACAGAATCACAGCCATAGTTGGTCAGTAGCTCAGTTTACAGAAATTTACCATTAATGCTTTGATTAAAACCCTCCAAGCCGTATGGGTGTTCTGATTTGTTTAATGAGTAAACAATTGAAAGTTTGAACTTGTACACAGTGGTGGGCTCCTCAATAAGAGGATATAACCTTCAAATTAGATTAGACCGTGGTTCTTAAGCAGAGTCAGGATGCAGTTCCTCACACGATATCTAACATTTTCCTTTCTCCCATCTACTCACCACTCAACACCTCAAGTGGGGTTAAGGAACAGCACCTCATATTTCACTTGGGCTGCTTATGCCCCTGTCCCACTTGGGAAACCTGAACGGAAACCTCTGGAGACTTTGCGCCCCACCCAAGGTTTCCGTGCGGTTCCCAGAGGTTTTTGTCAGTCTCCCTACCTGCTTCCACTACCTGCAACCTCCGGCAACCACCTGCAACCTCCGGGAACCGCACGGAAACCTTGGGTGGGGCGCAAAGTCTCCAGAGGTTTTCGTTCAGGTTTCCTAGGTGGGGCAGGGGCATTACTGCCCAGCAGTGTGACTATTGATTCCTCTAAATTTAAGTGACCCTTGCTTTCCCTCTCTCTCCGTCCCTCCCCCACCCCAGTTCTCCAAATAGTTCCACTGTCCTCCTGATCAATGTTACTGTTTGTATGCCTCGTTGACACCTTCCCCTCAATCTACAATGAACCATTTTACATTTCCTTGATTGTCTGCTTTGATCTGTCGTTTTCACACCTTAGCCTTCCATATCTCTAGTTTTCCTCCCCCCGACTCTCAGTCTGAAGAAGGATCTCGACCCGAAGCTTCACACCTGTTCCGCTGAGTTACTCCAGCATCTTGTGTCTTTCTTCAGTGTAAACCAGCATCTGCAGTTCCTTCCTACATGTCTACCTCAAGTTCTGCATTTCCATCCAATAAAACAAGCTATTCATAAGTTCATGAGTTATAGGAGCAGATTTAGGCCATTCAGTCCATCAAGTTTATTCCACCATTCAATCACGGCTGATCTATCGTTGCCTCTCAACCCCATTCTCCTGCCTTCTCCCCATAACCCCTGGCATTCTGACATGGCTTGTCAGTCTAAGGTGGGTAGATGAAGTTTGAATACATGCCAAGTAAATAACTGAGTGATGGAATAGGTTTCTTGGGCTGAATGGGTTTTTTTTCTTGTTCATTTGTGTATTGGCAAGCTAGAATATTTTAAATGTCATCAGAAGCAGTCCTCATCAGGTATTTTTGAACTATGATTAACACAGCTTTGATTAATTTTTCAGTTGACTAACTGATCTCTGATTTTTTTTTTGCACAGGTATGTGGTGGCAGTGCAGAATCATCACGTTTGCCCCGTGGATAACTGGTACAGTACTCTTGCATTTGGTACTTTGCAATAGAATGAGAGGGAGTTTTCGAATAGTCAAGCTAGTCTCAATCTTCCAACTAACCTGAGCATCAACCTCTACTCAATTGTCATAGTTTTGCTAACATATTATATTAAGGGATATGTCTTTTGCCACTCATGATCCCTCATTAAACCCTTGTACACAAGTCTATGTTGTTCAGATATTTTAGAATAGAAAAATTAATTGTTCATCATGGGACAGGTTGTAAAATGTTTTAGAAATATACCGTGTGCTCATGCATGCACACACCATGCAGGTTGACACAAAATGCTGGAGTAAGTCAGCGGGACAGGCAGCATCTCTGGAGAGAAGGAATGTTAAGGGTTTGGACACGCTGGAGGCAGGAAACATGTTCCCAATGTTGGGGGAGTCCAGAACCAGGGGCCACAGTTTAAGCCATTTAGAACGGAGACGAGGAAACTCTTTTTCTCACAGAGAGTTGTGAGTGTGCGGAGTTCTCTGCCTCAGAGGGCGGTGGAAGCAGGTTCTCTGGATGCTTTCAAGAGAGAGCTAGATAGGGCTCTTAAAGATAGCGAAGTCAGGGGATATGGGGAAAAGGCAGGAACGGGGTACTGATTGGGGATGATCAGCCATGATCACATTGAATAGCGGTGCTGGCTCGAAGGGCCGAATGGCCTCCTCCTGCACCTATTGTCTATTGTCTATTGTCTATTGTCTGTTGAATGGGTGACATTTCGGGTCGAGATCCTTCTTCAGACCCAAACCCGACCTGAAACGTCACTGACGGAGCACCGTCAATGACAGGTAAAGCAGCTGTGACTACAACTTTGCTTGAAAACTTTTTAGGTCGCCGTCTAATAAAATATATCACTGCATTACACACTGAGAGTCACTGTGCGGAAAAACTTTAAATTTGCACCATGTCATGTTACTGGTTGTGGAATACGGGAATAAAATTGGAGCAAGAGGATTAAACAGAAGATAATTCAGGGAATATTGTGAAATGTTAGATTTGGAATGTGGTGATCTTGTCCTCATAGTAAAGTGAGCTGGCTTTCTAAAGGACTGGTTCTCAGTAGATTTTGGAAACTAAAAGATACTGTTCACAATTTTCTAGAAGAGAAGAATGAGGTGCCTGAGGAGAGAGCACTTTTATGTGATAACAAATGGCTATTTGATTTAGTATTATCAGTTGATGTTACCAGCTATCTCAATGATCTAAATTTGAAACTACAGGGCAAGAACAAATTGTTTCCTAGCTCAGTAGATGATATCAGTGCATTCAAGACTGTAAGTTAAAACTGTTTACCTCTCAGTTAGAAAATAGGGAGTTTCCACACTTGGAAGAGCAGAGTGAGTGTGCTGAAACTTTACAGAACAGATTGAACAAATCAGGCTATTGCAAGAATCATTTGAAAGTTATTTTCGTGATTTTGCTAAAGAAGAAGACTGCATCCTCGCATTTATAAACCCATTTTCATTTGGTGAACAAATAATCTTGAAGATGCGAAGTAACATTCAAATGGTACTTATCGAGTTGAATACAACGTCATTATTGAAACTGAAATTTGATGAGCTTCCCTCAGTCCCAAATGCTTCTGTCATGATTAACTATTGGCGATCAATACCCTGTGAACAATTTCCAGAACTAACAAAATTTGCCCAAAGTTATATCTGTCATTTTGGAAAAGAGATGTGAACAAGCATTTTCATCCATGAAATTGATTAAAAACAAAACGAAGTCGCAATCGACTGATTCAAATTTGAAGAATTCTCTGCTGCTCCATGTAACAAATTTAACTCCCAACATCAAAAGCTTGACGAGATCAAAACCGACTCAAAAGTCTCATTAAAGTAAGTAATGTTTATCTTGTTTTATTATAGTAAAAATCATTACATCATGTAAAAATGCTATGTACATATGTAACATTTTTACAAGAATTGAATGGGGGTACCAGTGTTGTGTGTTGGATCGAACTAGTGCGTGAAAAAATCGGCGAACGGAATGTAAAATGTTGGCCACCCCTGAGTTAGACGCTGCCTGACTTGCTGAGTGTTTGCAGCATTTTTCTATTTTTATATATTTTTGATAGCACGGATGGACTCAGCTCCTGCCTTCAGAAAACAAAACAGTAACCGCAGTGTTGCTGAAATGTCACCAGCTGCCGGCAGCAGTGTGTATCATCTCCAGGGTGGTATTGGCTCCTCCCGACTTCCAGCAAGACAGGATGTTTAGACTTGTCCATGTCATCTCGTACTTTCAGTTTGACCAAACCAGAGCACCCCCGCTTGCAATCTCCCGAGCATTCTCTCTCGAAAACCTTCATTGGAATCCCTTGGGGTATTTTATATAACGTGGACCCACTTAACAGTCAGCCTAAATATTATAGGGACACAAAAATGCTGGAGAAACTCAGCGGGTGCAGCAGCATCTATGGGGCGAAGGAGATAGGCAACGTTTCGGGCGAAATGTCGCCTATCCCCTTCACTCCATAGATGCTGCTGCACCCGCTGAGTTTCTCCAGCATTTTTGTCTACCTTCGATTTTCCAGCATCTGCAGTTCCTTCTTAAGCCTAAATATTATGTTTCCTTCACTTCCCACCTCACTGAAGACACTGATACCAGAGGCCTTCCTTTGATAATCAGGCTTAGCAGCTTAGTTTAGTTTTGTTTGGAGATACAGCACGGAAACAGGCCCTTCGGCCCACCGAGTCCACACCGACCTGCGATCCCCGCACATTAACACTATCCTGCACACGCTGGGGACAATTTACACTTGTACATGGCCAATAAACCTACAAGCCCGTATGTCTTTGGAGTGTGGGAGGAAACCGAAGATCTCGGAGAAAAGCCACGCTGTCACAGGGAGAAGGTACAAACTCCGCAGCCGGGTCTCTGGCGCTGCAAGCACTGTAAGGCAGCAACTCTACTGCTGTACCACCGTGCAGCCCCTTCCTTCAGTTCCCCCCTCACTGAGCCCATTGCCATTTCTGATGTGCAAAGATTGGAAACAATGAAGTAAATTGTCCTTCTCGCAACATATCCACCACAGACTCTTTATCCTCTGAGTAATCCCACTGTTCCGTTTGCCAATAAGTTACTGAATTGTATGCGGAAAAAAAAAAATTCACTGTATGTAAGTACATGTGATCATAAAGAACCATTGAACCAGAGTTCCCATAGACACGGGTATATGAGGACAATGAGGACTCTCTCCCTGATAAGCCTGGAATGAAAAGGACAAAGGCAATAGCACAGCAATAATATGTGCATGATCTTTTACTGCACAGCCAATACTGGTGGAATTCATCTTTAAAAGTTGAAAGATCCATACAAAGGCCATTAGCAGGATCTTTCTTCCAGAACATTCTCTGGTGCATTTACCCATGGGGCATTTTATACAGTGTGGACTCACTCACCAGTCAGCCAAAATATTACATTTCCTTCATAGAAATATAGAAAAATAGGTGCAGGAGGAGGTCATTTGGCTCTTTGAGCCAGCACCGCCATTCACTGTGATCATGGCTGATCATCCACAATCAGTAACCCTTCTCCCCATATCCCTTGATTCTGCTAGCCCCTGGAGCTCTATCTAACTCTCTTCTAAATTCATCCAGTGAATTGGCTTCTATTGCCTTCTGTGGCAGAAAATACCACACATTCACAACTCTCTGGGTGAAAAAGTTTCTTCTCATCTCAGTTTAAAATGGCCTTCCCTTCACCCCCCACCTCACTGAAGCAACTCATACCAGAGGACTTCCTTTGATAATCTGGCATTCTTAACCTTGGTTTAGTTTAGTGTAGAGATGCAGTGCAGAACCAGGTCCTTGTCTTTCAAGAGAGAGCTAGATAGGGCTGTTAAAAATAGTGGAGTCAGGGGATATGGGGAGAAGGCAGGAACGGCGTTCTGATTGGGGATGATCAGCCATGATCACATTGAATGGCGGTGCTGCTCCTATGGCCTACTCCTGCACCTATTGTCTATTGTCTCCCTTCCTCCAGAGCAGTCAGTATCACTGAACGGGACCCCACCATGTTTGCGGTGACAGGCAGTGGTAATGAGTGACCTTGGCTTGGAGGACAATGAAAAGTGCTCTCATATGGATGTGCGGGTGTGTATGTGTCTGTGTCTCTGTCTGTGTCTGTGTGTATTACTGTCTGATTGTCTATGAGTGTTGCCAGTTGATACAGTGTAGTTATGGTTCACTGAGTGGCTATTAATGAGTGTGGTGAAGTGGGAGTAAAGGGCCTGTCCCACATACACAACTTTTTCGGCGACTGCTGGCACCCGTCATAGGTCGTTACAAGTCACCGAAAATGTTCAACATGTTGAAAATCCAGCGGCGACCAGAACAAGGTACGACTCTTTGGGCGACTACTCACGACCATACAGGCTTCATGTTGCCAGGATGTCGCCTGTATGGTAGAGAGTAGTCTCCTAGTCACCCAAAGAGTCGTAGCGTCTTTCTGGTCGCTGCTGAATTTTCAACATGTTGAACATTTTCGGTGACCTATGACGGGTCTAAGTGGGACAGGCCCTTTAAGGGAAGTTAAGGTTAAGTTAAAGTTAAGGGAAGTTACTAGTGCAAGTTAAGGCAACACCTCCCAATATCAAATATGGAATGCAAGGGTTTCACCTTCATGTATCTTGTTAGATTAAATATATTTTTCCATATCGTTCCATTTCAGGATATGATATTCTTGGAGATGAAAGAAAAGCTAGGCTTTGGTCAGTGTGTGTTTGGCAAAAATTGTAGGAATTAATCTAGGGCATGTTCAGGGTAAATTGAAGGGAAAGAATAGGGAAATGGAATGGACTTGATGGGCCAAATGAACTAATTCTGCTGAAGATTGACACAAAAAGCTGGAGTAGCTCAGCGGGACAGGCAGCATCTCTGGAGAGAAGGAATGTGCGACATTTTGGGTCGAGACCCTTCTTCAGGCTAATTCTGCTCCTGTGTCTAATAACTTGGAAGTAGTCGATGGAATGTGTACTCAGTGAATTGGAGGTATTAGACTAAGTGCGAGCATTGAGAAAATGAAAAGACAGAATTGGAAAATATGCCTCATAAATTAGAAGGGTTAGTCTGGATTGTACATTGAATAATTTGGAGGGTTTTGTCTAGAGTGGTCTCCAGTGAGTTGGCGGGATTCCTCTGTGTTATGTAAAAAATGAGTCGCGGGATTAGACTGGTTTATATAGAGTATCCCCTTATCAGGAAAGTACGCATAAAATATTGATGGGGAAACAGGAGACTGGAATCTTAAGGAAAAACAAACTGCTGAAGGAACTTGGTGTGTCAGGCAGCATCTGTGGAGGGGAATGGCTGGACAACATTTCGTAATGGGACCCTTATTCATCTTGATAAAATATTGATGAGTTCTTTGATCAAATTGGATCGTACTGCAAAGCCGGCTCAATATTTGTTATTAAAAACATAAAATGCTGGAAATACTCGGCAAGTTGGGAATCATCAGTCGAAAGAGAAATTGTAAATGCTTCAGTTTTTCCTAAATAGATGGTGGGGAAATGGGTAGTGAACTTCTTCCATTCTAGTGTAGCATTCGATGCTCACAGTGTGGTCTTGTCAACGTTGGAGAAACCGTGATCACTTTATTGAAGATTTGGGCTCAGTCTGCAGCTAGTGGGTGCCTGTCACTTTAATTTCCCATTCTGAATTCTGAAGAAGGGTTTCGGCCCGAAACGTTGCCTATTTCCTTCGCTCCATAGATGCTGCTGCACCCGCTGAGTTTGTCCAGCATTTTTGTGTAACCTTCGATTTACCAGCATCTGCAGTTCCTTCTTGAACACTTTAATTTCCCATCCCACTTCCCCTTTACCTGTGTGTATGTGGCCTCCCACACTGACACAAGGCCCAACACAAGCCTGAGGAACAGCATCTCATCCTCCATCTGGGCAAATAGCACCCTTCTAAACTCTAAATTATATTATAAATTAATGATCAATTATTTAACTTTACAAGCTTTTCCCTTTGAGAATAGGGAAGGTTCAAACAAGAGGACATGACTTCAGAATTAAGGGACAGAGGTTTCGGGGTAATATGAGGGGGAACTTCTTTACTCAGAGAGTGGTAGCTGTGTGGAATGAGCTTCCAGTGGAAGTGGTGGAGGCAGGTTCATTGGTATCATTTCAAAATAAATTGGATAGGCATATGGATGAGAAGGGAATGGAGGGTTATGGTATGAGTGCAGGCAGGTGGGACTAAGGGGAAAAAAAAGTTGTTCGGCACCGACTTGTAGGGCCAAGATGGCCTGTTTCCGTGCTGTAATTGTTATATGGTTATATGGTTATATAGTTTAGATTAGATTAGTTTAGAGATACAGGAAGCAAGCCCTTTGGCTAACAAGTCCGTGCCGACCAGGGATCACCCCATTCACTAGTTCTATCCTACACTCCAGGGACAATTTACAGAATCCAATTAACCTACAAAGTCACATGTCGTTGGAATGTGGGAGGAAACCCGGGCACCCGGAGGAAACCCACGTGGTCACAGGGAGAATGTACAAACTCCGTACAGATAGCACCTGAGGTCAGGATTGAACTGGGGTCTCTGATGCTGTAAGACAGCAAGTCCATCATCCTTGGGGACATCTTTGCTTCAGGTAACTCATTCTTTCTTTTCTGTATCAGAACAGAGCATTCTTTGCCTATTGTCACAATGGCTCCGTTTTTTGTACACACTCTGATCTGCTGGGCATGTCCCACAGCCTTGCTATTAAACGACACACAATGTCTTTAATGTGCTTTAATGATTGATTTGGACTTACTGTATTAAAGATGCTCCCTGAGTTCTCTCCATCCATCCCTAGCCTCTCTGCTACTGAAAAGTTATTTGTTTTCTGTCTCTTTCCTAGTTCTGATAACGGGTCCCAGACCTAAATTGTGGACTTTCCTTTTGCACAGATGCTGCCTGACCCACTGAGTGTATCCAGCAATTTCTGTTTTTATTGATTTTCATTCATCATTCATTAATGGCATGGCACAGTGGCGCAGCGGTAGAGTTGCTGCCTTACAGCGCTACAGACCCGGGTTTGATCCTGGCTGTGGGCGCTTGTCTGTACTGAGTTTGCACGTTCTCACCCGCGGCCTGCGGGATCTCCGATTCCCTCCCACACCCCAAAGACGTGCAGGTTTGTAGGTTAATTGGCTTGGTAGAATTATAAATTGTCCCTAGTGTGTGTGGGATAGTGTGAGTGTGTGGGGGTTGTTGGTGGGCAGGGACACGGTGGGCTGAAAGGCCTGTTTCCGAGCTGTATCTCAACACTAAACTAAACAAAACTTGTGCAGAAATAGTGTCCTGATTTCACCACAAACATTGGTGAAATTGTAACTTCCTCCTGCCACAGAGGCCTAAGGCTTTCTTTATCTTGAAGGTATAGTTAAATGAATTTCTTTGTAGCTCACTCCAGAAAGTTTAACTTGGGATCCTTGATGCATTAACTCTTTCATAAAGGATTATTCAGCTGCTTTCAGGCTGGTTTGTTAACATGTGACATGACCACATCAAAAGATCACTCAGAATGTCCTCCGGACTAGTTAATGTTAAATGAATGTTATGAATGTATTTTCTAAGGAACACAACACCAGTGCTCTGTATCCGGAGAACAGGTATGGAGCAAAGACTTGCCGAATGTTTTGATGGCATTTTTAGAATCTAAATTTGACAATTTATCTAACTCCCTTATTTGGGCTTTCAATTAAAATTGTATGTTGTGAAAAACGGGAGGAGTTGCGGACAGTGAGGAATGTTGTCAGCTGATACAAGGGGATGTAGAACGGCCGCAGAAATGGCCGGAGAGTTGGCAGATGGAGTTTATCCTGAGCAAGTGTGAGGCGTTGCACTGTGTGATTGAATGGAAGGAGACAGTGTACAGTTAATGGCAAGCCCATTAACAGCATTGGTGGGCAGAGGGATCTGGGAATCCAAGTTTCACACGGAACAACAACCGACTGCTCTCCCTGCGTTGTAGAACGGAGCGGTTCAGGAGATCCTCCACCCCTGCAGCCATTAGATTTTATAATACTGACCGCTAGGCTGTATGGGGATGCTTTGCATTTTTAATGATTAATTAGTGAGTCTTTTTAAGTATTTATTGCTTTCAGGCATTGTCCATATTGTATTTTATGTATTTTTTGTCTGCTTTTGTTCTGAATGTGTGGGTTTGTTGGTTGTTGGCTTTTGGACATCTGAATTTCCCTGAGGGGATCAATAAAGTATTTATTATTATTATTATTATTATTATTTTTTTTTTAATTTAAATTATTATTATTATTATTATTATTATTATTACTAATACTATTGCTACTATTGCTATTACTATGACTATTACTATTATTATTAGTAGTATTGTTATTATTATTATTACTATTATTATTATTACTATTACTATTACTAATATTACTGTGACTATTATTATTATTATTATTATTATTACTAATACTAATACTATTACTACTATTACTATTCAGAGTCAGAGAGTCAGAGTCAGAGTCAATCAGAGTCAATTTAATTGTCATTTGGACCCCTGGAGGTCCAAACGAAATGCCGTTTCTGCAGCCATACATTACACACAAATAGACCCCAGACACAACAATAATTACATTTAACATTAGGCCAAATAAATCCACTGCACTCTCTCCCCCCCCCCGATGTAGTCTCAAAGCCCCCGGCTGGGCGATGGCGATTGTCCCGCGGCCATTTACCGGGTCTTGGTGTTAGAGCCCCCGGTGTGCGCTCGCAGAGTCCGCGGCCATTCCAGCCGCGCGGGGCAGTGGTGTCAGGCCCCGCTCCAGGAGCTCTTCGACCCCGCAACTCGGGCGGGAGAAGTCGCCGTTGCAGGAGCCCTGAGAAGCGGTCCCCCTCCAGGGATTGGGTGGTTAAGAACCCGTCGTTGGAGCCTGGTATAGCAGCAGCAGGGCAGCAGCATTGCAGCATACTATTACTATTACTATTACTGATTACTATTCCTATTTATTATTATTGCAGCTCTATATCGACTATTCAGCTAATGATTGGCTGCACAAGTAGATTGGGTGTTTAAGAGGTGTATGGTATATTTGGGGCTGAATATCAGAGTTGAGTTTACAATGCAGCTCTATAGGACTTTGGTTAGGCTGCATTTGAAGTGTTGCATGCAGTTCTGGTCGCCCCATGCAGGAAATATCTGGAGACTTTGGAGAGGGCGCAGAAGAGATTTATCAGAATGCTGCCTGGATTAGAGGGTTTCCGCTACAAGGAGAGGTTGGATAGCCTTGGATTGTTTTCTCTAGAATGTCAGAGGTTGATGTGGACTTGGTGGAACTATGAGTGGCGTAAATAAGGTAGACAGCCAGAACATTTATTTCCCGGGGTGGAAATCTCTAACACTAGAGGTCACACCTGTAAGGTGAGAGGGGGAAATTTAATGAAGATTTATGGGGCAAGTATTTTTAGTGGTGGGGACCTGAAATGCTCTGCCAGGGATGGTTACGGAGGCAGATACAACAGTAGCATTTAAGAGGCTTTTGCATAGGCACATGGATGTGCAGGGAATTGAGGGACATGGATCATGTACAGGCAGATGGGATCAGTTTAACGTGACATCATGTTCAGGACAATAATTGTGGGCCAAAGGTCCATTTCCTATCCTGTACTGTTCTACGTTCCATGATCTAGAATCCATATAGCCATGATTGTGTCGCCAGACATCTTATCATCACCATCTGTAAATTTGCCAATGACACCACCGTAGTTGGAAGGATAATGATGAGATGGTAATCATATGTTTTAGAGCATAGGGAGAAGATTGAAAATCTGATTAGAAGATCTTGCTCCCAATGTCACCGAGACCAAGCAGCTGACTAAATGTGTCGGAAGGAACTGCAGATGCTAGGTTTAAACCGAAGATACTCACAAAAAGCTGGAGTAACTCAGCGGGAAAGGCAGCATCTCTGGAGAGAAGGAATGGGTGATATTTCGGGTCAAGACCCTTCTTCAGACTGAGTTACTCCAGCGTTTTGTGGAGTCTGACGAAGGGTCGCGACCCGGAACGTCATCCATTCCAGGATGCTGCCTGTCCCAATGAGTTACTCCAGCATTTTGTGTCTATCCAAGGAGTTGCCAGTTGACTTTAAAAGGGGAAAGTCATGGATTTCATTGACGGATAGACGGTGGAAATTTCATTGACGGATTTCATTGACGGATAGAGTAAACAACTTCCACTTCCAAATGCGTCTCTGAAGATCTATCCAGGTCCCAGCACATAGATGTCATAAAGGAAGCCAATCAAAGCTTTTGCTTCCTTAGAACATTGAGGAAATTCGATATGTCGATGAATGCTGTCTTGAACTCCTACAGCTCCTGAGGTAAAGAGTATATTGAGTATATCAAATCGAGGATTTGAGTATAGGAGCAGAGAGGTTCTACTGCAGTTGTACAGGGTCTTGGTGAGACCACACCTGGAGTATTGCGTACAGTTTTGGTCTCCAAATCTGAGGAAGGACATTATTGCCATAGAGGGAGTGCAGAGATGGTTCACCAGATTGATTCCTGGGATGTCAGGACTGTCTTATGAAGAAAGACTGGATAGACTTGGTTTATACTCTCTAGAATTTAGAAGATCGAGAGGGGATCTTATAGAAACTTACAAAATTCTTAAGGGGTTGGACAGGCTAGATGCTGGAAGATTGTTCCCGATGTTAGGGAAGTCCAGGACAAGGGGTCACAGCTTAAGGATAAGGGGGAAATCCTTTAAAACCGAGATGAGAAGAACTTTTTTCACGCAGAGAGTGGTGAATCTCTGGAACTCTCTGCCACAGAGGGTAGTTGGGGCCAGTTCATTGGCTATATTTAAGAGGGAGTTAGATGTGGCCCTTGTGGCTAAGGGGATCAGGGGGTATGGAGAGAAGGCAGGTACGGGATACTGAGTTGGATGATCAGCCATGATCATATTGAATGGCGGTGCAGGCTCGAAGGGCCGAATGGCCTACTCCTGCACCTAATTTCTATGTTTCTATGTTTCTATTGACCTGTTGTATCACAGTCTAGTTTGGCAACTCAAACGCCCAGGAACTTCAAAAAGTGGAAGGACACTACCCAGTCCACCAGTTCTGACCTCCCCACCAGCGAAGGGATCCACAGGAGTCGCTGCCTCAAAAAGGCAGCCAGCATCATCAACGACCCAGGCCACACTCTCATTTCTCCTCTATCATCGGGAAGAAGGTATAAGGTGGCTGAAAAGTGTGACCACTAGTTTCTTCCCAACAACCATCAGGCTCTTGTAACCTCAACTACGAACTATGGACTGTCTTTGTTTGCATTAAGGGCTTTGTATTTTTATTTTGCACTAATACTCGGGTTGTTATTCTTTTTTTGTTTATCATATATAATATCTATGGGTAAGAAGGAACTGCAGATGCTGGAAAATCGAAGGTAGACAAAAATGCTGGAGAAACTCAGCGGGTGAGGCAGCATCAAGATGCTGCCTCACCCGCTGAGTTTCTCCAGCATTTTTGTCTACCTAATATTTATGGCAACTGTGTTCACAGGCCCAGTATGCTACTTCAAGTAAGAATTTCATTACCCCGTTGTTAGTGAATGTGACAATTACAAACTTTTGAAATACCACCCTGTAGCATATACTTTTTTAAGCAGCATGTAAGTGAATGTTAGTTAACACATTTACTTTGCACAAACTCATGATTAATAGGAAATCATTGGTGGCATTCCATGTATTCGACAAGCCAGCACATGCAGCAGACATTAAGTGATGAAAAATTCCTGGCAATATTTATATTGCCTCTGCACACTGAAATTCAGTCATATGTTTCTGATTAAGATCTCGAGATTGAGATGATCCCACTCCAGGTCTAAGTTTTCTATGATGGCTGATAAGGCCAATGAGTGAGGCTCGATGGGGTGGACTGTGGTAATCCATTATTTATGCTGCGATCCTTATGAAGAAAGACTGGATAGACTTGGTTTATACTCTCTAGAATTTAGGCGATTGAGAGGGGATCTTATAGAAACTTACAAAATTCTTAAGGGGTTGGACAGGCTAGATGCAGGAAGATTGCTCCCGATGTTGGGGAAGTCCAGGACAAGGGGTCACAGCTTAAGGATAAGGGGGAAATCCTTTAAAACCGAGATGAGAAGAACTTTTTTCACACAGAGAGTGGTGAATCTCTGGAACTCTCTGCCGCTGAGGGTAGTGGAGGCCAGTTCATTGGCTATATTTAAGAGGGAGTTAGATGTGGCCCTTGTGGCTAAGGGGATCAGAGGGTATGGAGAGATGGCAGGTACGGGATACTGATTTGGATGATCAGCCATGATCATATTGAATGGCGGTGCAGGCTCGAAGGGCCGGATGGCCTACTCCTGCACCTAATTTCTATGTTTCTATGTTTCTATCCTATCTCATCCCAAAGCATGGACTCAAGGGTCTCAGTGTGGAACCTCAAGATTCAAGATTCAAGATTCAAGATAGATTTAATTGTCACATGTGCCTGATGGCACAGTGAAATTAATTTCCATACAGCCATACAATAAAAATCAACAGGACACAACACACTATAGGGTTTGACATAAAGCATCCCCACACAAAAGAATCAAAGTTCCCCACTGTGTGGGAATGCACCAAAGTCAGTCTCTTCCTCCACTATTCCCCATGGTCAGGGCCTCCCCGTGCCCTCCGCAGTTGCCGCTATGGGCGGCCCGATGTCCAGGACCGCACGCCGGCGTGTTGTAAGTCTGACGTCGGGGCTGCGGGACGTCCTCAGCGGCGTGGACACAGAGTCGGCCCCCTCCTACCGGAGTCTGCGGCTCCCAAAGTCCGCAGGCCGCGCCGGGTGGAGACTGCTGCTGGCGACTCTCTGCAAGGTGTCCCAGGACTCCACGATGCCGTTCAGCGCCGCCCGCGTTGGATGCTCTCCGCACCAGAGCTCCACGATGTTGGAGCAGCGGCCCAATGCTCCGGAGCTCCAACGGCGACCCAGGTAGGCATCGCCCGCTCCGCGGTGACTCCAGCGCTGCGCCGCCGCTGTAGCAGCCCTGGTCCGGTTCCCGGTCCCCGGCAGGAAAGGCCGCTCCGATCCAGCTGGTAGGCCGCGAGGTGGGGGGCGAGGACGCGACTCGGAGAAATAGTCGCGTCCCCGCCAGGAAGAGACTGAGAAACGGTTCTCTGGCCCTGTCCCACTTAGGTGACTCTTTAGGAGACTGCCAAGGACTAGTTTTAATGGAATTCACCTATGACACCTGGCGACAACCTACGACAGCAAAAACTGATTAAGTCGAAAAAACTGTCGCCGAAACATGTTCTACATGTTGAAAATTTTGCAGCAGTCGCCGAAAGAATCGCCTAAGTAGGACAGGCCCATTAATCTTTTTTCTGCGTTTTGAGTGGATGTGCCAGGATTTCCAGGCGTAGGCGGGGATATTGCACTTTATTAAGGAGGTTCAAAACATCCTTGAAGGGAATCAAAGGACATGGGGTTAGTGCAGAAAAATGGTCGTGAAGTGGAAAATCAGCCATGATCCTGGTGAATGAAAGAGCAATTTCAAAGGGCAAAGCACCTGCACCTATTACTTATGTTCATATGAATACACTGTAAACCTGTGCTAATGCAAGTCAGAACCAGAATCAGAATCAGATTTTATTGGCCAAGTATGTTTTGCAACATACGAGGAATTTCACTGGCCAGGTCAGTCATACAATTAAAAGCAACAGATCACTCAAAAACACATTTTAACATGAACATCCACCACAGTGACTCCTACACATTCCTCACTGTGATGGAAGGCGAAATAAAGTTCAAGTCCTTCCCTTGTGTTCTTCCTTGGTCGGGGCCTCGAGCTTCCGTTGACGGGATGATCTTGACACCCGTAGCTGGCGGCGTTGTGGCCCTCCACGTTGAGGCGTTCAGCCCCCGCATCGGGGGGTTGTCAGCTCCCCGCACCGGGCGATCAAACCTTGCGTCGGGGCTGGTCGAACCTTCTGCGGCGTTGGAGCTCCCGACTAGCCTCTCCCGAGACCTTGATGGTAGGTCCGCAGGCCACGGTGGGAGTGATCCCAGGCAAGGGATCCGCTCCGATGTTACCTCCGCGCCACGCGGTGGGGCTCACGAGAGTCCGAGGCGGCATTGAGATGGGATCTGTCGTGAACTCACTGATTAGGATCGTAGTTTCTGTGCCATCGTGAAGCAAATGTAAGAAGGATATTAATTTCTCCAGGCAGCTATATTCGAGGCCAATTCTCTACTCTCCCTGATTGTCAGAGTCAGTAGTTGTAGTGACGTTGAAAGGCCATGCTGCTCCCTGCATTTCTCTTGGAGCTGTTACTTAATAAAGATCATGTCCACTTTGCCTCCAAGTAGATGGAATCAGTGCGATTCAGGCAATGAGGAGAGTGATGACCCGAAACGTCACCCATCCTTTTCCTCCAGAGATGCTGCCTGACCCGCTGATACTCTCCAACACTTTGTGCCTATTTTCAGCTCATAGCCAGTGGTCGACAGAGGTTGAGGGGATGCTTGGTTGTATTGTTTGTTGTGGCAAACTCTGTAGGACATGCATTGATAGTCAGAATAGACCGAATTTTCCCCTTTCTTGAAGATGGTGATGATTACAGCATCAGTGAGGTTGCCAGAATTTTTCCTCTCCCCTGATATAGGAGATAGGTTTACAGGAATTTGTGATTGAAATTCTTCGCTGTCAAGGGCGGCGCGGTGGCGCAGCGGTAGAGCTACTGCCTCACAGCGGCAGAGACCCGGGTTCGACCCTGACTACGGGTGCTGTCTGTACGGAGTTTGTACGTTCTCCCCAAGACCTGCGTGTGTTTTCTCAGAGATTTCCGGTTTCCTCCCACACTACAAAGACGTACAGATTTGTAGGTTAATTGGCTTGCTATAAAATGTAAAATTGTCTCAAGTGTGTGTAGGATAGTGTTAATGTGCGGGGGTCGCTGTTCGGTGCGGGCTCTGTGGGCTCAAGGGCCTGTTTTCACGCTGTATCTCTAAACTAAACTAAAAGTGATACTTAGCGATACCATCTGCTCCCAAAGCCTAATTGCGGTTTGGTTCTCAAATGGCTCCCTCTTGCCCAGAGCTGTCGGCAAGGTGAGACTGTATTTGCTGTGTTTGAGGAGATCTTCGATGTATTTCTCCCAGTTGCACTGACTGCCTTTCACTCCTTGTGCTGCACTTTAACTTCCGTCGTGGATTGTAAGTATTGGCTGCAGATTGGCTCAAGAATCCTTGCAAATCATGGTTGTATCAATGAATTGCCCGATATCCTACGCTTGTTTACTTCCACTGTCCCTTAGGTTTCACTTTTGGTTCCCTCTGTAGGACCTACAATGAGTCATGTGATGAAAACATTGGCCAAGATGAACACAAAAGATGTTGCACTTTAGATAAGATCCCATTGGTCAGGTAAGATAACACCCAGTGCTATTGTGAAGTTAATATCAGTAAAACAGTTCATCCTGCCTAGATGTAGACAATCCAGGACAAATTGCCGGTGCTGGTTCTAATTCAAGGACAAAAGTGTATTGTATTTGGGTGTGTGGAACTGACTCAAAATAACTCTCAGATACAGGAGTAAACTAACAAGGTACTTTATTGCAGGACGCCACCTTGAGTCTCCCCTCGCACAAGACATAACATATGCTAATTATATTACATACATCACACTGCTCCACCTTTAACTTGGAGGCAGGTAACACCATTTACATTATATACATTACACTGCTTCCCCTTTAGGTATTTGCTAATTATATGCTAATTATATTACATACATCACAACAAGCATACTCTTTGTGTTCCTATTCCCCCAAAACCCAGCATAGTTTTTCTTTGCGTTTATTCTATCAGGAATAAAAAGCGTTGCTTTTTTCACAATAGCGCATAGGTTAAACATAGACAATAGAAATGCTAGAATAACATCCATTGCCCTCCTTCTGGTGAGGAGGAATCAGAGTTTCCCCTAGTTGAGCAACATTTGGAAGTTCTCTGCATTATTGACCTGAAAAGTGGCTTGGCAGTGTCAATACTGACTGGTCAGGCCAAGTTATGAAGGTCAGATGTTCAAGATTTAACGGCAGATGCTGGAAAATCGAAGGTGGACGAAAATGCTGGAGAAACTCAGCGGGTGCAGCAGCATCTATGGAGCGAAGGAAACAGGCAACATTTCAGTCTGAAGAAGGGTTTCGGCCCAAAACGTTGCCTATTTCCTTCGCTCCATAGATGCTGCCACACCCGCTGAGTTTCTGAAGGTCATAGGCACCAGAACACATTTGAGGCTGATGGTGAACTAATCAACACTAGATATAAATAATAAACAAGGAACAGCAAGTCAGGCAGCATCTCTGGAGAACATGAATAGGCGACGTGTAGGAAGAAATGGCAGATGTTGATTTACACTGAAGATAGACACAAAATGCTGGAGTAACTCAGCGGGACAGGCAGCATCTCTGGAGAGAAGGAATGGGTGATGTTTTGGGTGGAGACCCTTCTTCAGGCTGCGTGATTATCAGTGTGGATAGGGCATGTTGGTCGGTGTGGGCAAATTGGGCCAAAGTGCCTTTTCCCACATTGTATAACTCTCTAACTTTATGACTCTAGGAAGACATGGACTTTCAAAATCCTACACCAGTTTCTTACCCACTGCTGCCATGTACTCTACCACTTAGCTCTACCTCATTCAGTTACTCTACCATTGTACTTGAATACATTTGCACTACTCCAGACTGCACTACAACCCTGCACCATTGTGCTCTTTTGTCACTGTATTATTGGTGTGTTTATTGTTACTGCATTTACACAGTTTATTCTGTGAGCTTCATGCGTGCAAGGAATTTGAATGCCTCCTGCGTGGATGGCAATAAGCAAATCTGAACCTGAATCTAGCCAAAATAGCACGATTTGTGGACAGTGAGACTCGCGAACTCGATCAAGAGTTTGGTGATTGATGAGACTTTATTCCTTGGAGCGCAGGAGGATGAGCGGTGATCTTACAGAGGTGTACAAGATCATGTGGGGCATAGATCAGGTTAATGCACAGAGACTTTTGCCCAGAGTAGGGGAATTGAGAAACAGAAGACATAGATTTAATGTAAGCAGAGAAATATTTAATAAGAACTTGAGGGGTAACTTTATAAATCAGAGCATTGAGTATAGAAGCTGGGATGTAATGTTAAAATTGTACAAGGCATTGGTGAGGCCAATTCTGAAGTATGGTGTACAATTTTGGTCGTCAAATTATAGGAAAGATGTCAACAGAATAGAGAGAGTACAGAGGAGATTTACTAGAATGTTGCCTGGGTTTCAGCACCTAAGATATAGAGAAAGGGTGAACAAGGTAGGTCTTTGGAGCACAGAAGGTTAAGGGGGGACTTGATAGAGGTCTTTAAAATTATGAGAGGGATAGACAGAGTTGACGTGGATAAGCTTTTTCCATTGAGAGTGGGGAAGATTCAAACAAGAGGACATGATATTGGACGGGAAAGGAATAGATTTATGGACGGGAAAGGAATGGAGGGTTATGGTCTGAGTGCAGGTGGATGGGACTAGGTGAGAGTAAGTGTTCGGCATGGATTAGAAGGGCCGAGATGGCCTGTTTCCGTGCTGTAATTGTTATATGGTTATACATAAAGGGTGGTGGGTATGCGGAAAGAGCTGCCTGAGGAGGTGATTGGGGCAGGTACTATCAAAGCATTTAGGAGATATTTGGACAGGTACATGGACAGGAAAGGTTTAGAGGGATATGGGCCAAGTTTGGGCAGGTGGGGACTAATGTGGATGGAGCAGGTTGGTCAGCATGGGCAAGTTGGGCCGATGGGCCTGTTTTCATGCTGTATGACTCTATGACTCTATTTCATGATTCAGTGGCTTACCGTAGTATGTATAGACACTGTATAAGCTAGCAATTGGAAGGTCAGGCATTCTGTAATACCAGATATCCCAACTGTAGTTTAAAAGACTTAACTTTCAAAATAAGTCGCAGTCTTGCTGTCATTCTGGCCTCTTGCCATTAATGCATTAAATTCCTCATGTATATTTGCCTTGACGAGTTCAGTTGAAAGTTCATGCTTTTGTTTGCGTGATGTTTGCTTTTGTTCAGACCGTTTCTCTCTCTGTCTCCCTTCCCTCCCCCCCTCTCTCCCTGCAGTAAATGTGGCACCCTCCCTCCCGAGAGCTGTCTCTTCAGCTTGATCTGCAATATTGGTTCTTTCATGGGTAAGTCGTGCATTAAAGTACGATGGAATGAAGGGTGAGTGACTGTATCATTTGCTCAACTTATTTGCCATGTGAAAACAATGTTCCTTCGTTTATTGTGTACAATATGGAACTAACAATCCAAAGTTGGGTGATCTCTAAAGTGGCGCTGCAGTAAGTGTATCTGTCTCACAGCTCCAGACCCACTTTAATTGTGACCTTCAATGCTGTCTGCATGAAGTTTGCATATTCTCCAGTTTCCTGCACTTTCCTCCCATACCCCAGAAAACAAATTGGGAAATTGTGGTGCAAGGTTTAATCAAACAGCCCTGGGATTTTTTCTCTTCATTTTATTTCCTAAAATCCAGGGGTGAAGATTGGACAGGGATTACTCCCCTTGGAGAAAAAGTTGAGAGGAGATTTGAAAGAGGCGTACAAGTCCAAAACTTGTTCAAACAGGGAAGCTGTTCCACTTGCAGGCAGTTTACAGCCAGGAGGCACAGCTTTAACTTTTGAGTTAAAGATATATGGGGCTGTGAGGAGGTTTCTTTTAAACATAGAGACATTATTATCTGAAGCTTACCGCCATTGGTAATAGGAAAACAAATCAATCAAAGTCAAAGTCAAAGTCAAAGTAAACTTTATTGTCAATTCAATTATGCAACAGTAGTTACACAGAGGATTGAAATTACGTTTCCCCATACTCCAAATGTGCAAGTAATATTAAAAACACAGAACATACCAATAAAAATAGACAATAGACATACATTATTTAAAATATTAAAATATTCACAGTATGCCAAAATGTAGCAAAAACTTTGAGGTATTTTACACAGGGTGCAACAATGAAAGGTGCAATATAGAAAAAGTGCAAATTTCATACTGGAGACATTGAGCCAAAGTTATTTTCACAGTTTGTTGTCTTTGTTTGGGTACTGTTCATGGAATTTTCTTAAGTGTGTTGAGTAGTCTGATGGCCTGAGGGAAAAAGCTGTTTTTGAATCTGGTGGTTTTGCTCCGCATGCTGCGGTAGCGCTTACCGGAAGGTAGGAGGGTGAACAGTTTGTGTGCTGGGTGGGTGGTGTCTTTGATGATATTGCTTGCTCTCTTGCGACAGCGAGATGGGTATAGGTCCTGGATTGCTGGTTGGGGTGATCTGGTGATCTTCTCCGCTGTCCTCACCACTCTCTGTAGGGCCTTCTGGTCAGCAGCAGAGCAACTGCCATACCAGACTGAGAGACTGCTGGTAAGAATGCTCTCAATGGCACCCCTGTAAAAAGTCGTGAGGGCAGAAGGGGGGAGGTCAGCTCTCCTCATCCGTCGAAGGAAGTGGAGGCGTTGCTGTGCCTTCTTGACTAGGGAGATGGCGTTGGTGGACCATGTCTGATCATCTGTGATGTGCACTCCCAGGAACTTGGTGCTTTTCACAGACTCCACTGCACTGCCATTGATGGTGAGTGGGGTGTGTGTTGTCTGTTTCTTCCTGAAGTCCAAAGTTATTTCTTTTGTTTTGTTGACATTGAGTTGAAGGTTGTTGATATCACACCAGTTGATGAGTTGTTGAACCTCCTCTCTGCAAATCTGCACTTTTCAAAGGCAATTTTCAGGCACTGGCTACAGGGCAATGCGGAGTACTGGTTAGTGATTAGTACGGGTGTCAAGATATGGGGAGAAGGCAGGAGAATGGGGTTGAGAGGGAAAGAAAGATCAGCCATGATTAAATGGCTGTGTAGACTCGATGGGCCAAATGGTCTAATTCTGCTCCTATAACTTATGAATTTATGAGAGACTAATGGATTATGATCCTCTAACAGGATCCTCCACAGACTATGAGGTTTTGTGCTGGCACAAAGCTACAATCGTGTGATTTTACGAAATTCATGCGTTAAGGAAAACGTCTATGTACCATCCTCTGACCTCTCCCTCTGGTTGAAGTGACAGTTTGGACCACCAGTAGGTTAATAAGGAGTCTCAAGCCTCTATAAAAAAATCTCTCTGTCACAGATAGGAATTGCTAAACAGAAGCTAATGAAAATCCTACCCCTCTAATGTAATTTGTGGGGAGTGAGTCTAGTTGCATATACATAGGACATGTAACATGTAAGCTATGTAAGAGAGACTTTATCATCCTGTTTCCCACTCTTTCCCTGCTCACCCACACGACTCACAGATGTTTAAATCCTTTACCCTTTTTCACATCGATAAAGCAGCTTAATGAGCTGGCACCTATCCTCATTAAAGGTCAACTGGACTGTCCCTGTTAGAGGTAGTCTCTTGGTTCCCCATTTTCATCCCTATTGAAAACGAACTTGTGCCGTAGACAGTGAAGGAGGTTGTTTGAGGTTACAACTGGATGTAGACCAACTGGGAAAGGGGTTAAGGGAATGGGTCTAACCAGGGCAGAACATACACAGTGTATGGCAGGGCCCTTGGGGAGTGCTGCTGAACAGAAATGCTGAATAGTCTAACGGGCACATAGTTCCTGGATAATGGCAATATACTGTAGCTAGGCGGGCTGATGGAGAGGTTTTATGAATCCGATGCCGATCAGCTGAGGCATTAATGAAGGGTTTGGATGTTGCGTTACAGTTGTACAGAATATTGGTTAGGCTGCACTTGGAATATTGTGTGTAGTTCTGCTTGCCACACTGCTGGAACGATTAAAATAGAGAGGGTGCAAAAAAGAATCACAAAGATGTTGCCTGGGATGGTGGACTTGAGTTATGGGGAGGGATTGTATGTTCTTTAGGGATTGGACAGGCTAGATGCAGGAAAATGTTGGGTCTCGATGTTGGGGGAGTCCAGAACCAGGGGTCACAGTTTAAGATTAAGGGGTAGGCCATTTAGGACTGAGATGAGGGAACACTTTTTCACCCATAGAGTTGTGAATCTGTGGAATTCTCTGCCACAGAAGGCAGTGGAGGCCAATTCACTGGATGTTTTCAGGAGAGAGTTAAGGGTCTGTGTCCCACTTTCACGACCTAATTCATGACATCTGTTGAGTTTACTCTTGACTCATATCGCAGCATGGTCGTCACGAGGTCGTAGGGGGTCGTAGGAGGTTGTAGGAGGGCGTAGGTAGGTCGTAGTAGGTCGTGATCCTAGTCGTAGGTACTCGTGGCATCAAGTAGGTCGGGGCGTTTTTCTAGCAGGATGAAAAATGTCCACGAGTAAAAAAGGTCGTGAATTAAGTCATAAAAGTGGGACAGGCCCTTTAGATGTAGCTCTCGGGGCTATCGGAATCAAGGGATATGGGGAGAAAGCAGAAATGGGGTACTGATTTTGGATGATCAGCCATGATCACATTGAATGGCGGTGCTGGATCGAAGGGCCAAGTCTTGCACCTATTTTCTATGCGTCTATGTTTCTATGTTCAACTAAGTTTTTTGTTTAAGGCTTCCTAATAGGACTCCATTTTAAAAAATAATTTCAACATCCATTTTATTCAATACAAGCAAAGAATTTCACTGTGCCTTGTCACATGTGACAATAAAGTATTCTATTCTTTTCCATTCCGTTCTATTTTTTTTAACCTTGCCAATTCATATGTTCGCCATAGCCACTTATGGAGCAAGTACATTTGGATTCAGGACCAGAAAATATGCCATTATATTTTTCCCAATGAATAGATTCTTATCAAGCAGAGCTTAAAGAAATCCCCGGAAGAATATTTAGTTTGGGGGGTAATGAATGACAATGGGCCTTTGAGAATGTAACTGTGTATATAAAGAGGTATATTTGAAAAAGGTTTCAAGGTGTATGGATTGAAAACAAAGCATGTCATAGCTGGATTTATCCAATATTGCCAAGCGATCAAGGCTTTCTGAGATTTGGGCTTTTGAGAAGTACTTGGAAATGAACATTTTTTCAAGTACTGTACTTCTCAAAAGCCCAAATCTCAGAATTTGGACCCATATTGTGAACTGCTGGAAAGTGTCTGCGTGGTCCAAGCCTGGAGGATGGAGAGAACTGCAACAGTTCCTTGGTGGATAGCAAGCAGGTTCCTCTTTAATCTTGTCATTTGCCATTTGAAATACTGCAAACTAATGCGCCAATGTGGCCCAATGTCCTTTTGTTTCAGTGATGTTGCTGGGTTTACTGCGCTATGCACAGGTGATGGAGAGACACCAGAAGTCCCTGCTGAACACTGCAGCGCTGGTCACGTGTTGGAGTTGTGCCGCTGGCCTCATCATTGTGGGAAACTTTCAGGTAAAGAAGTTCAGAGTGAGGAAACATCTCCTAATCCGATTTTACACAGCCATCATCCAAAGCATGCTCACTTCATCTATAACAGTCTGGTACAGCAGTTTAGACACTCACTCCCGTAATAAACTACAGCGTATTGTTAACAAAGCATCCAAATCAGCACTCCCCTCCCATCAATAGAATCACTCAATCTCAAACGGTCCGTGTCCAGGGTGAAGAAAATCATTTCTGATCCCTCCCACCCAGCTCACCACATCTTTCACCTGTTGCCGTCAGGAAGGAGCTACAGCTCACTGCCTGCCAAAACATCACGATTTAAAAACAGTTTCTATCCATATGCAATTCGAATTCTGAACACCCTATGACAACATCACATAGCCACCTCGTGCATGTACTTTTTTTTTTTTTTTTTTTTTTTTTTTTCAATTTAATTTTCATTTCAGTTGTATTTTTTTCTTTAGTACAGAGACAATTTACTATTATTTCGTTGTTCTGTACTGTACACTGACAATGACAATTAAATTGAAAAAAAAAAAAAAAAAAAAAAAATTACTGTTACTTATTACTGTTTGCTGTTGTGTTTTTAAGTTTTTATGTTATGTTTGACGGGAATCAGCCTACTGTATAACACCCTGTACTGAACCTGAATTCCACCAGCTTGACTGTGTGGTCATTAAATAATCTAATCTAAAATATAAAAGTAAACCAAGATTGATAAGTGACTCGTGGGCTGAGAAGAATAGCAGGAAAGTATTTTCATGTTTGCAGTTAGACAAAAAGGCTGCAGAAACTCAGCGGGTGAGGCAGCACCTATGGAGCGAAGGAATAGGTGATGTTTCAGGTCGAGACCCTTCTTCAGACTGATGTGGAGGTGGGGGGTGGGAAGAAGAAAGGAATTTGCCACAGACGGCTGTGGAGTCCAAGTCAGTGGATATTTTTAAGGCAAAGATAGATAAATTCTTGGTTAGTACAGGTGTTAGATGTTATGGGGAGAAGGAAGGAGAATGGGGTTAGGAGGGAGAGATAGATCAGCCATGATTGAGTGGCAGAGTAGACTTGATGGGCCGAATGGCTTAATTCTACGCCTATCACTTATGACCTTATGTATGATTATGCTCAAGTGTCTGGAACGTAACCACAACCTCCTAACTCCGAGATATGACTGAAGAGCCTGTCCCACGTGGGCGCCATTTGCACGTCATTTACGCCGTACGAAGCGCATGGCGTGCATTATGCGCCCATAGCACGTGGTGACGTAGGTAGTGATGCAAGGTCGCGCGCGGCGCCCCAGGATTTTGGGATTCACAAAATCTTCACGCGCCACCTGTGTTAAGCGCAAATGACACCCAACCGGGGCCTTTAAAACTCTTAAAAACCGTGGGTTATCCATTCAGTTCCTGACAAACCATTCCTGCACATTACTATGGGGCAAAGTTGACAGGAATGGGCTCATATCATCTCGGAGTTTCAGAGAATAAGAGATAATCTCAGAAAGGCACAAAAAATCTTAAAAGACCAGGCAAGGGTGCTGCTGAGAGACTATATCCCCAGAGCAAGCAGACGCATAATGCTGGAGTAACTGAGCGGGCGAGGCAGCATCTCTGGAGAAAAGGAACTGGCGACGTTTCAGGTCGAGACCCTTCTTCAGTCTTGACCTGAAACGTTGATCATTCCTTTTCTCCAGAGATGCTGCCTCACCCGCTGAGTCATTCCAGCATTTTATATCTACCTTCGATTTAAACCAGCATCTGCAGTTCTTTCTTACTCACATCCCCAGAGCAAATAGTCTAAAAGTAAGAAATCATAGTGTACAAATTTCAGTCAACAGTGAATCTTTGATATTTTCTCTCCTTGGGGCTGGATTAGCTCAATCATAGTCAAGACTGACGGTGATAAGTTCTTGGGCACCAAGGGACATGGAATAGTGTGGGATAGCAGAATTGATGCAAGTCATGCGATGAAATAGCCCACCTGGATTAAAGGGCCAGTTGATCCTTATTATTGTTAGAAATATTTCAAAACTGGATTATTATTAATGAAGCATGCAGATCTTTTACTAGTAAAAGAATGGCACCATATTTAATCTGAATGGCAACATATTTAAGACCTACATTTATCTCTAACCAATATCATCAAGAAATGACCATACTTGTTCATTTATTTCCATTGTGGTTTTGGTATTTCACTGTGTTGTAACAAATAGTCGTGCTTTCCTAGTTAATAGAATTAACTGTGTTTCTGAATAAATAGCTACGTAACGACATCTTGATTCATGGAGCGGTCAAGAAATGCATCCATTCCTTTAATGGCACAAAGTAAATCATTAACAGCATGCATTCCTTTAAGCTGTGAAAGAAAACATAGGGAGACATGGACCAGGGATGGGGTCACAGGGAAGAGAGCAATACAGTATAAATATAAATTCCCTCTTCAAAATCAATGTACACACTGCAGGATTTAAATAAGTAACCCTTTCGTTAGACTTTAAGGATATAGCATGGAAACGGACGCTTTGGCTACACTGCGACCATGCCGAGCAGCGATCAGCCGTGACACTAGCACTATCCTGTACACTAGGGGCAATTTACAATGTACAGAAGCCAATTAACCAACTGACCTGTACGTCATTGGAGTGTGTGAGGAAAGCGGAGCGCCTGGAGAAAACTCACACTGTCACAGGGAGAACGTAGAAGCTTCATACAGGCAGCACCTGTAGTTAGGATCGAACCCACTTCTCTGGTGCTGTAATGCCCCTGTCCCACTTAGGAAACCTGAACGGAAACCTCTGGAGACTTTGCGCCCCACCCAAGGTTTCCGTGCGGTTCCCGGAGGTTGCAGGTGGTTGCTGGAGGTTGTAGGTAGTGGAAGCAGGTCGGGAGACTGACAAAAACCTCCGGGAACCGCACGGAAACCTTGGGTGGGGCGCAAAGTCTCCAGAGGTTTCCGTTCAGGTTTCCTAAGTGGGACAGGGGCTTAAGGCAGCAACTCTACCGCTGTGCCATTGTGCCACCACATTTCTGTGTGTGTGTGGGTGAGTGTGTGTGTGTGTGTCTGTGTGTGTGAGTGTGTGTGTGAGTGAGTGTGTGTGTATGTGAGGGTGTGTGTGTCTGTGAGTGTGTGTGTGTGTGTGTGCGTGTGCGAGATTGCGAGTGCGAGTGCGAGTGCGAGTGTGTGTGTGTGTGTTACTGTCCTATTGAATATAATGTACTTTATTGCAATTCCTTTCCCAGCAATAGCAATGTCAGCTGATAGTATTTGCTCCGAGTCAGAAGTGGCTGCAGCACTAAAATAACGCAGCTAGCTGTTCTACAGCAGTCGCAAGTCTGTAGCCAAGCATCTGTTCCTCATAATTCTCTGTGATTTGAACACAGGGGATCTTTTCACAAGCCAAGAAGGTAAGCACATGCCTTAAAGGTACCAAGGGCAACAGTCAATACTGAACGGGCAGCTTGTGAACACAGTTCAAGTAGAGAATGAGAGAGATTTTCTGTTAGTCTCATGTATGTTCAAACTCTTTGTGGCAAGTGGGCCTACAGTATTTCCTTTCCCACCGAATACTGCTACTCCAAATAGGTGCAAGTAAAACCCCGACTCTGGTTGTTTGATTTGGATGAGCTAATGCTTTTCAAGATTCAAGATTCAAGATTCAAGAAATGTATTGCCATGTCAACAAGTTGATAGGAATGTGTCTTGGTTCGCTCTCAGACAGATACAACACAGTACAATATAACCACCACATACACCACAATAAATAATACAGACAATACCGTACAAAGGACAATATATACAGGAAGGACAGTACCCAGCAGCGTCATATTAAGCGTAAGTGCAAGTGCAAAAGAAAGTGCAAAGTGATTAGTGCAAATTCAAATATCTGATGGCTTGGAGGTAGGTGCTGTCTCTGAAGCGAGATGTTTTACTTTTAATGCTTCTATATCTCCTTCCTGTGGTAAGGTTGGATTCATGAGTTCCACGTTCAGCTCAGTCTGTTTAAATAGAACACCAATGTAACAATTGAATACAAACATTGCCACTGAAAGAAAGTGATTCATAATGAATCTGGTCCAAGTTGTAGCCTTGTCAAACTCAGGTCAGTGAATAGTTCCTACATCGAGTGATCCAGCATGGCAAGGCTAGTGAACAATGGTGTCATTGTGTACTTCACCATTAACCCGTTACAAAAAATAACTTCATCCTGTGCTACATTGTACTTTTGTAATGACTTGTTCAACGTATCCAAATTACTTTGCGATATTGAGAAAGCAATTGGCTTTGAGTTGCTCAAATATGCAGCGAATGCATCTCACAGATCCAGCAGTTTTACCTCTTCTTTGTCCCATTTCATCCTCATCAAGTGCCAACTCATCTGGACAGCTCAATACAGAACCAGGGGTCACAGTTTAAGAATAAAGGGGAGACCATTTAGGACTGAGATGAGGAAAAACTTTTTCACCCAGGGAGTTGCGATTCTGTGGAATTCTCTGCCACAGAAGGCAGTGGAGGCCTTTTCTCTGGATGCTTTCAAGAGAGAGTTAGATTTAGCTCTTAGGGCTAAAGGAATCAAGGGTTATGGGTAAAAAGCAGGAATGGGGTACTGATTTTAGGTGATCAGCCATGATCATATTGAATGGTGATGCTGGCTCGAAGGGCACTTCACTGCCACACAGGTGCATGCTGCTCACTATCAGGTTATTTTCAGGCAATAAACTGAAATTAATAGAGCTGAGAAAGATGAGTTCATACTTGTCAGTGCAGATGAATCACAACTGATATCAGGTTCAGTCTTGTATTGCAGTTCTGATTCTGCCAAAAGATCAATGAATTGAAATGTGTGGGAAGGAACTGATGCTGAGGGTTTAAACCGAAGATAGATACAAAAAGCTGGAGTAATTCAGTGGCACGCAGCATCTCTGGAGAGAAGGAATGGGTGGCGTTTCAGGTTGAGACCCTTCTTCAGACTGATGAAGGGTCTGAAGAAGGGTCTTGACCCGAAACATCACCCATTTCTTCTCTCCAGAGATGCTGCCTGTCCCGCTGAGTTACTCCAGCATTTTGTGTCTATCTTCAGTGACTTGAAATGTTTCACTGGCCGCAAGCCCTGCCTGACTAAATGCATTTCCACCATTTGGTGTATCACGTTCAGACTTTCAGCATCTGCACCATTTTGTGGGTGTAGATTTGATAGCCGATGACCTCTCCAAGCAGTTTGCGTCCTTTCTCAAAACAGGACTCTGTAACTTTGAGCGCTGGGAAGTGAAAATTATTCCCCGTCTTGCTGTTGGAACTGAAAGATAAAATCTTGTAGGCAGAACAAAGGGATGGCTGTTTGGACAGATTGGTATCTGCTGGCTGGACATAAGAGAACGGGCTGTGTCTCTAACTTGTGTTACTTTATAGAAGATCAAAGGATTCATCCAAAAGATTATATGGAGTTTTTATTTGGTCTTGGTCAAATGATTGTGAAATTTACTCTTCCTGGTAAAGAGCATGAAGCTAGTCGTGCATAGTTAATTGTGGTATTTGAAAGTGTGCTTTGGAAAGGAAGTCATATAATATTGATTTCTCTAACATTAAGTAACCCTTGCTTTTCCTCTCTCTCCGACCCTCCCCCATCCTTGCTCTCTGGCGAGTTTCACTGTCCTGCTGATTTTACTGATTGTATGCCTCATTATCATCTTCCCCTCAGCTAATGATGAACCATTCTCCATTTTCCTTGACCATCCTCCACTTTGATCTGTGTTTTCACACCTTGCCATCCCGTATCTCTATGTCTCCCTCTCTGTATGTACACCAGAGTGCTTGAAGCTCCTACAGTAAAGGTGCACATACGGTAATGATACATACAACAATAATCTTACTTGATAGACACAAAATGCTGGAGAAGCTCAGCATCTCTGGGGAGAAGGAATGGGTGACGTTTTGGGTCGAGACCCTTCTTCAGTCTGAAGAAGCATCAGCCATGCCTTCTCTCTAGAGATGCTGCCTGCCCTGATGAGTTACTCCAGCATGTTGTGTCTACTGACAGTTTGATGTCCCTTTCACACCTAACATGCTCTTTGTACCCTTCCATATCTCTAATTTCCCTCTCCCCTGACTCTCAGTCTGTCTCACCCCGAAATGTCATCCGTTCCTTCTCTCCAGAGATGCCGCCTGTCCCTCTGAGTTACTCCAGCATTTTGTGTCTATCTTCCATATAATAAAGATGGGTTTTGGTTGTCAGTATTTCACACAAACTCATTGAAATCTAATACAGCTCCATGATTCAATAGCTCATGGATTCATTGGAGTGCTGGATTGAACATGCAACTATTGCACAGGTTTTAAATGCAATTCCTTTCCCCATGTTTGGGATATTGCGGACAACAATTAGTATACTGTTAGATTATATTATTTGACCTTGATCTATTTTTTCCAAATTCTTAATGATTCTAGCCTAAGCTTAGTTTAGTTTAGTTTAGAGATACAGTGTGGAAGGAGGCCCTTCAGCCCATCGGGTCTGCACCGACCAGCGATCCACGTACACTAGCACTATCCTACACGTTAGGGACAATTTACAGAAGCAAATTAACTTGCACACCTGCACGTCTTCAGATGGTTGGAGAAAACCAGAGCACCTGGAGAAAACCCATGCGGTCACAGCGAGAAAGTACAAACTCCGTACAGATTGCACCCGTAGTCAGGATCAAAACTGGGTCGCTGCCACTGGAAGGCAGCAACTCTCTGCTGAACTGCTTTCTACCTCATTGGTGACGCTCCGACTATCATTGCAGGTTTAACCTTGCACCAAACGTTATTCCTTTATCATGTATCTGTACACTGTAATGACCAGATGGTAATCATGTATTGTCTTTCTGCTGACTGGATAGCACACAACACAAGCTTTTATCTAGCTACCTCTGCACACGTGACAATAAACTAAACTGAAATGAACAGGCAAATGATCGGAACTGATATTTCACTTCAGAATCCTCAATCGCATATATGTGGACACTTGGAAACATGCAGGCACTGATTTCTTTTCCACAGACACCCAAAGGATACCAGGTCAATCTCAACGGGACCGATCCATGCTTATAAAAGCCCTGTCCCACGGTACGAGTTAATTCCAAGAGCTCTCCCGAGTTTAAAAATGATCAAACTCGTGGTAAGCACGGAGAATGAACGTAGCGGTTACGTCGGAGCTCGGGGACGTCTCTTAGCGGCTCGTAACGCTAACGGCAGGTACTCGGGAAGACTCGCTAACGGCAGGTAAGCACGGGAAGACTCGTGAAGATTTTTCAACCTGTTGAAAAATATCCACGAGAACCCCGAGTACCGACGAGTGGCCGTTACCGTAAATCTCCGAGTTCGAATCAGGGCAAACTCGGGAGAGCTCTTGGAATGAACTCGTACCGTGGGACAGGGGTCTCAATCTGGTCAGATTTCTTGCTGTTGGTGTGAAATGTACTTGGAGTGTTTGTTTATTTGTGTGCTCAGCATGTTTGCTACTTTGAGGTTTGTAGAGCTGGACTTCCCATGCATTCCTTCTGTAGATTATAAATGTTACTTGTTTCAACTTCTAGCTACACATGGGATACATTTCATGTCGATACTATAGTAATAATCATTGACCTTGCTGTGCTTTTCACTTTTGTATCAGTTTGAACCACATAGGTTGAGCTGGTTAACATTGCCCTCTGCTGTTAAAAGATTGCTGTGTAGTGCTCCTCGTCAATGAGTTTCTATCACTCCCACAATCGGGTAACAGGTTCACAGCAAATCAGGTGATTATTTTTCCTCCTATGTTGTGATCAGGAATGCTCCGCCTGCCTGAGCGGGAGGTGGAGCAAGAACTCTTACATCACTTAAGAAAGTATTCGGATGAGCACCTGAATTGTCACCATGGGGTGGCACAGTGGCGCAGCGGTAGAGTTGCTGCCTTACAGCACCTGAGACCCACGTTCAATAATAATAATAATAATAATAATAATTTTATTTATAGAGCACTTTAAAAACAAACATAGCTGCAACAAAGTGCTGTACATCACTAACCATTGACAAAAAAGTTAATACACACCAAAAATAACAATCAAAAGAAATAGTAGGAAAAGACATGTAAAATAAAGAAACATCAAAAACACCAAAAACAGAAGCAAAGCCTCAGGCATGGTCAAAAGCCAGGGAGTACAAATGCGTTTTAACACTGGATTTGAAGATGGACAATGCGGACTATGGGTGCTGTCTGTGTGGAGTTTGTACGTTCTCCCCGTGACCGCGTGGGTGTTCCCTGGGTGCTCTGGTTTCCTCCCACATTTCAAAGACGTACAGGTTTTTGCAGGCTAATTGGCTCCTGTAAATTGTCCCCAGTGTGTAGGATGGAACTACGGACAATTTGCTGAAGCCAATTAACCTACAAACCTGTACGTCTTTGGAGTGTGGGGGGGAAACCAGAGCATCTGGAGGAAAGCCACATGGTCACGGGGAGAACGTGCAAACTCCGTACAGAGAGCACCAGTACTCAGGATTGAACCCGGGTCTCTTGCACTGTAAGGTAGCAACTCTACCATTGTGCCGCCCTATAATCTGTGATCGCTGATCGCCGTGGGTTCGATGGGCCGAAGGGCCTGTTTCCACACTGTCTCTCTCAACTAAGCTAAACATAGGATATATGGACCACATGCTTGTAACTGGGATTAGTATGAATGGGTTGTTGATGGAAGGCATTACCAAGCTAGGCCCAGAAGCCTGTTTCTACACGGCGTGATTGTGAATCCATCCTGGTAACCTGGAAACACTCAGCATTTGAGGCAGTATCTGTCGATGGAGAAATAGAGTTAACATGAACTCTTGTGGACTTTTTTACCTGGAATATGTTTCTCTTTCCATAGATGCTGCATGACCACTGAACATGAATCATCCCTCAATCTGGAACGTGTAGGAAGGAACGGCAGATGCTGGTTTAAACCGAAGATCGACGCAAAATGCTGGAGTAACTCAGTGGGACAGGCAGCATGTGTGGAGAGAAAGAATGGGTGACGTTTTGTGTTGACCCTGAAGGAGGATCTCAACCTGAACCGTCACCCATTCCTTCTCTCCAGAGATGCTGCCTGTCCCGCTGAGTTACTCCAGCACTTTGTGCCTATCTAGAATGCTCTCCTTATGGGTACCTACCTCTCTCCCCTCCATTAAGATACTTCATCTAAACATGGCCACATGTCCTAATTGCCTCTTCATTCTGCAAACGATTTGAAATTCCTTTACAATAGAAGATTTTATTGAAGTGGTATAAAAAACTAAAATAGGTAACCCAAATGCTTTGGCGGAAGGGACATTTATGATGAGAGGGGATAGATTTAAAATACAAACACACTCAGACAATTTTGGATGCTCAGGGCTTCTGTGGTGACAGTCCAGCAAATGTCCTGAACTATTCAATGTCATCTCTATTATTATCCCAGCATATTTGTAATTGACTTTTTTTTCAGATGGGTACACAGTATCTAATGAACCAGGTAAGTTTAAAGAAGCACAGAAACCAGGAACCCCTCTGAGTGGGAAGGGTGTGTGGGAACAGAGGCCGCAGGGAGTGGGAAAGGAGCATTGGGAACCAGGGCACTTGTGTGGTGTGTGGGCAATAGGGCACTAGTGTGTAGCAATGGTGTGTGGCAATAGGGCACTAGTGTCCAGGAAGTCACTAATGAATGGTGTGTGAGCACTAGGGCCCTTGTGAGGGGCACTAGGGTGACTAGTGAGTGCAATGGTGTGTGGGCACTAGGGCACTAGTAGCAATAGCGTGTGGGCACTAAGGCACTAGTGAGTAGCAATAGTGTGTGGGAACTAAGATCTTGTGAGCACCAATGGTGAGGAATGGTGTGTGGGAACTAGGGCCCCAGTGATTGGCGATGTTTTGTGCGAAGGATGGGCCAGATAATTGGGAAAGGAGCCCAGGAACCGCAGCTGTGGTGAGTAAGAAAGGAACTCAGAGAGTGGGGAGCCGGTGACTTGGAAAAATGTGTGGAAATTCGGCCCCGGTGAATGGGAAATGTGGGGCTCCAGAGTAGGAAGGGTGCATGAAAACCAGGGCCCCAGTGAGCAGAAAGTTGTGCAGGAACTGTAGTGGAAGGGTGGGCAGGAACCAGGGGCCGGCCGGTGAGCAGAGGGGAGCTCGGCAAAACTATCTGAGATGCAAAACCACTGGGATGTTCATTTGTTGGAGAGTGGATTAGTGGGGCTTATTACGATTGGTAGATGTACTAGAGGGGTATTGCCGACAAGGAATAAAGTTTTGAATTTCATTCCCTGAACGGAAAGTGGAGTCAGGACTCCCAGACATTGAAGGAACGTTTTCTGATATTTATTTTTAGACGAGTGTGTAGGATGGAACTGCAGATGCTGGAAGATCGAAGGTACACAAAATGTCGGAGTAACTCAGCGGGTGCAGCAGCATCTCTGGATCGAAGGAATGGGTGTTGTTTTGGGTCGAGACCCATGTTTGGTCTGAAGAAGGGTCTCAACCTGAAACATCACACATTCCTTCTATCCAGAGATGCTGCCTGTCTCGCTGAGTTACTCCAGCATTTTGTGTCTGGAAGATATTGGTACCAGTCAGCAACTTAGTCAGTCCCATAGGTGGCCGCTATTTGCATACCTTGGGTATGCAAGCAAAGAGTCTCACTCTGCTCTGTCACATGTGACAATAAAGAATTCCATTCCATAATATTGTACTACGCTGATGGGCAGAATGGCCTCTCCTGCACCTATTGTCTTTGGGATATCTTCATTATTTTTCTCTTCCTGTCTCTTCAATTTTAATTGCTTAATTGTTGACAAAAACATATTTTGCTATCGAGAGCATAAAACCAGGACTTTTCATTTCCCTACCCCTTTATTCCTTATTCCAAACCATGTCTACCTTTCTTCCTATCTCTTCTTTCAATTAGTTCTTAATACCCAATATTTTACCTTAACTTTTGATCATCAGTCTTAACGTGTTTCTAAACTGTGCTTTAATATTACTCCTGTGTCAATGCTCCATGTTCAAAGTGTTATTTAAATGTGAGTTACACACCATCAATTGCCAAGGTCCTCCTGATAGATGCTTCCTTGCTTCTTGATAATCTGACATGGCATCTTTAGGCAAACTGCACAAATGCAAGTTGTTTCTATTGTCCATCTCTACCTCCCAGAGGTGTTGACTAGGTGTGTATACGTGTAATATAAAGTGCAAAATATTTAGTTTAGTTTGGAGATAAGGTGCAGAAACGGGTCCTTCGGCCCACCGAGTCCGCACCGACCAGCGATCCCCGCACACTAAAGGGCATCATTTGCGAGTCACGCAGGTGGCGTGCGAAGATTTTGTGAATTCCAAAATCCTTGGGGCGCCGCACACGACCCCGTGACACTGCCTACGTCACCACGCACAATGAGCGCGTAATGCACACCATGCGCACATCATGTGCGCACCACGACACTCGCGTTGTGTGTCTTGAAGCATAAATGATGTTGCGTAAATGACGCACATATGACGCCCAAGTGGGACAGGCCTTTAACACAATCCCACCCATACGAGGGACAATTTACACATACACCAAACCATTTAACCTACATACCTGTACGCCTTTGGAGTTTGGGAGATCGAGTAGAAAACTCACGGGGAGAACGTAAAAACTCCCTACAGTCAGCACCCGTGGTCGGGATCGAACCCGGGTCTCCGGCGCTGCAAGCGATGTAAAGCAGCAACTCTACCACTGCCCCACTGTGGACGCCCATATGATTTGCTAATAATCCACTTGCTTCCGCTACTGGTGAAGTACCACTTGCTTCAATCTTCACTCTGCATCAAATGCATCTTACATTGTTTGGCTCTTTCAAAAATGTTTCTTTATGGCAGAATATAAAGTCATGAGTTAGTTTTCAATTAGTGAAACAGATAATGCGAGTTTAAAAAATGATGCTTCTGTGTAGTTTGATAACAAAGTAAGAGTTGCTGCTTTAATCAGAGATAACATTGGTCTAATCAGGGAAAAACAATTGAAAGAAGATGGCATCTATTTCACCGCTGCCTTTTCTTGTGTCTGTAGGTTGACAATGCTAGAGTCCTGCACTATGTTGGTGCAGGGGTGGGATTTCCCAGTAGTATGCTGTTCATCTGCTTCCAGTCTGTCATCACCTACAAGATTGCAAAGAATTCGCTGGACTATCGGATAGGACACTGTCGTGCTGTTCTGACCATTGTGGCCTTCATCAACCTTGTCCTTAGTATCCTTTCCGCAGAGCTCTTCTTTAAAACACGTGCTCCGAGTAACTGTACTACTTCTGCCAACCATAGACACATTCCTCTAAGCCACTGCCAAATCTGAGCCTATACTACACCAATTACTCCATATTACACCTCAGAGGGCAGTGGAGGAGGCCGGTTCTCTGGATGCTTTCAAGAGAGAGCTAGATGGGGCTCTTAAAAATAGCGGAGTCAGGGGATATGGGGGGAAGGCAGGAACGGGGTGGGGTAGTGATTGGGGATGATCAGCCATGATCACATTGAATGGCGATGCTGGCTCGAAGGGCCGAATGGCCTACTCCTGCACCTATTGTCTATTGTCTTACTGAGCTTATTACTACACAATGTTATATCTTCTATTGTCCTTTAATCCACATTGCCCCGTTTATTTCTAGACTGTCCTGACTCTCAATTCATTGACATTTTGTTCTATTTGCTCTTTAACAAAATTATTATTTTTTTAACTTCACAAAGACTTTTGTTCTCATAACTTTACACCTAACATATCTCTGCAGGCATTTAATTGAAAATCCTCAAAGCTTTAATTTCAGTTCTCAGCAGACCTTCAGGCTTGATTTCAATGTAGCTAGTGAGCCATCAGGTTAGGAGAATAAATAAGTCATTTACATTTTTTTTTAAATGTAATTTAAGTCAATGTAAAAAGTATTTTATTTAAGTTTAACTTTTTTAGTTTTTTTAATCATTTATTTCAATTGTAATGGTTTGTATTTAAAATTTAAATTCCTTTGTACAGTTTTGACAGGAGGCAGAGCTTCTGACCTAGCTCTACATTCTGTCAAAGCCTGTCAAGGTTATTCTAGGGGTGGAGCACCAACTGGAGGTCTGGTTACCATTTTTGCAAATCAGTTTAAGAGTCCAAGCCATAGTTCAATATCTACAAAAAAATAGTCTGCTGTGTGATTTTAAGTAATACTAGACCAAGTGCAGACCCGTTGGGTCTGCTCCCCCAATGGTGTGATCCCCCAACCCAATATTCCACCATGCACCCGTCTCCTCCAATGGAACTGAAGCCGTTCTCAAAAGTAAGATTCCAGCACTGCCCTGCCTCTTTAAAAAAAATCCCTCCCTGCTGCAGCAGTGAAAAGTTCAGTGTTCCTGTCTTGCAACATTGTTTCGAAGTGTGTTGGAAGCTGAGGAAGGAGCAGCCGTCAACGAATCGAAAGGCAGGAAGGGATCCGTACTGCAGGCGGACTGATTTGAGTTTTATATATATATAGATAGATAAAAAATTCAACTTAGAAATTCAGAAATTCAAAAAAAAAAAAAGAAATTCAGTGTGAAGGCAACCCCATTATGCAATCTTTTCTATAACATATATACATACTTGTAGACACAAAGTGTTCAGTGGGTTAGGCGGCATCTTTGCACAAAATGGATAGTTGACATATTGGGCCAGTATCCTTCTTCACTTTGTGTCTCTCCAGAGATGTTGCCTGACCCACTGAGTTACTCCAGCACCTTGTGTCACCCGTCCTTTTTCTCCAGTGTTGTTGCCTGACCGGGTGAGTCATGCCCCTGTCCCACTTAGGAAACCTGAACGGAAACCTCTGGAGACTTTGCGCCCCACCCAAGGTTTCCGTGCGGTTCCCGGAGGTTTTTGTCAGTCTCCCTACCTGCTTCCACTACCTGCAACCTCCGGCAACCACCTGCAACCTCCGGGAACCGCACTGAAACCTTGGGTGGGGCGCAAACTCTCCAGAGATTTCCGTTCAGGTTTCCTAAGTGGGACGGGGGCATAACTCCAGAATTTGTGTCTGTCTTTGGCACAGAGTGAAGAAGGATCCTGCCCAAAACGTCATCTATCCATTTACCCCGCAGATGCCGACTGACCTGCTGAGTTTCTCCAGCACTTTGTATAAGCCAGCATTTGCAATTCTTTGTTTCTATATCCCATCAATAGCTCCTTAACAAGCTCCTAAGGTGGGGTCTTCTTCGTTCAGGAGAGCTCAAATCTCCAGCATGCTGCGGCCATTTGTGAATGGGTCTTCACAATTGTTATCCTCATTTTCTACGGGACATTCGCAGTGGAGTTTGGCTCTATTACTCAGAACACCCTTCTTGAAATGCTGACAAAGGAAGCCCAAAAGAGCCACTGTAAAGCAGACAGCAACAGAATCCCAGGCACACACATCAACTGCACCCAGGAGGCTGTGGCAATGATCTAGACTTCAAACCGTGAACAGGCAGGTCCACATATTTTGCCATCTCGAAAACTTTATCTTTAAAACAGCATTAAAAAAAAAAAATATCCAAGCGTTCAGGACATCTATGGAGCATTACTGTTTGATGTAAAATGACAACTGAAATGTCTCAGATTCTTGAAGCAATCAAAACACTACTGCAGGAACCAACCTGAGAGGACCAAGCTTGTCATTTCCATTGGTATTTTTTGAAACATTTATCTGGAAGTTAATTTTTGTAATAAAGATTTGATTTTTATAACAAAATGAATTATATATTTTTGGCAACAGTCGACAACCATTTTGAATATGTGTCGGAATTTTGAACTTTGAGATGTTTTTAGCACTGGCTGATGTAATTGGATGGTTAAACATCCACATTTTAACTGTGATGATAACTTTAAAAAAAAAATCATTACATTTGATATAGATTCTGTATCGGCTGCTTTGATAAAAAGCTTCACTAACCTGTCACCTCTTCATAGCACTATAACCTCCTCTGACTCCATAATCTCTACTAAATCTCCAATTTCATCTGTCCTATTTTTGGCTGTCATTCCTTCAACTATCTAGACTCCAACTCTGGAATTTCTTTAATAAACTTCTCTGCTGCCATACCTCTCTCCTGTTTGTTAAGGCTAGCAGCCTTTGAACTACATCTGTACAGTATTGTATAAGCATATAATGACATTGTATTGGATCACGTGTGCTTTGTGGTGTACACGTGCGGTCTGAGAAGAACCTTGAATAAAACAGACAAACCTTTTGGAACTCGCCGTGGTTCCGGCCTATTACTCTGCATCATCCTCACTTTATTCCCCAGGAGACTTGGGACCTAATGCAACGAGCGATTTGACATGCGTGGTAGGGTGAGGCTTGAGTAATTTTGAACAGACTTGAAATGGCTGGTCTCAAGCTCAGGCTTGAACACTGAAGAAATAAAAGGTACACAAAAATGCGGGAGAAACTCAGCGGGTGCAGCAGCATCTATGGAGCGAAGGAAATAGGCAACGTTTCGGGCCGAAACCCTTCTTCAGACAACAAATAAGTAACACATGGGGATTGGCGAGGTTAACTTTGTAAATAGAGTAATGCAGTGTGAAAATAGGCCCTTCACCCCAACTTGCCGATATCAACTAATATGTTCCATCTAAACTCATCCCACCTGCCTGCGTTTGGCCCATATCGCCTCTAAAAGTATCCTATTTATGTACCTGTCTAATAATTTCTTACACATTGCAATAGTACCTGCCTCAACCACTGCCATGTCCTCCCTGTTCTTATGTTCAATCCTCGTGCTAATAAAGTCAAGGATGCCATTCCTTATACCCTATAAAGTGGAAAAGTGGATGAAGACAGCCTGGACCTAATACACTCCAAAGACGTACAAGCACAAAGGTAAATTGGCTTGGTGTAAGTGTAAATTGATCCACAGTGTGTGGAGGATTGTGTTAATGTGCGGGTTTCGCTGGTCAGTGTGGACTCGGTGTGCCGAAGTGCCTGTTTCTGCGCTGTATCTCTAAACTAAACTAAAATTAGATCAAGGATCTCAGTGTTATGATAAAACAGTGAAACCTTCAGTTTTATGTGGAAATGATGACGACGATGTTCTTCAGGCCAAGCAATTTAGATGTTCTTCAGGCCAAGCAACGTAATGGAGATTATAGATGAGGGTTAAGGATTAGATCTTCATAATGAGGCCATTCAAGGACATAGGAAAACAGACTTGCTTAGAGGCAAAGGGGCTCAGATACTAGTGCTGTTATTAGCAGAAGCAGACCTTTTGACATCATGCAAAATAAACGATATTTCATTTCATGAGGTTATTGAGAGATTGCAGTATCAATTTCACAAGGACCTTCAGAGATGATAGGTAGTTATACATTTGGGACCTAAAACCAAACCAAGGTCAGCAGAGAATCTTAGTGATTATATGATAGTGGGACGACAGATGGCACAATGGGCTAAGTGTTCGGCTGGCGACCGGAAGGTAGCCGGTTCGAATCCCGCTTGGAGTGCATACTGTCCTTGGGGCAAGACACTTCACCCACCTTTGCCTGTGTGTAAATTGTAATGTAATTATGTGAAGCACTTTGGGGTCAATGCAAGTTGACTAAAAATGTGCTATATAAATAAGATTATTATTATTATTATTATTATAGTGATTCTATCTTTAATCCAAACAACAATATTAGTGGCTTCTGAATGAACTACAATGGGATAAGATTGTGTGTCATTTAACAGGCACGGAAATTCAATCTAAATTGTTGAATACAAAGGATTTAACATTTGAATGGCCACATGGATTGAAATTTAAAAAATATTAAATGTATTTGGCAGTTGCATAATGTTAACATTGTGTGTAGGCAAATATCTGTAGCAAAGGAGAAGCTCTAATACTAAACCTGAGTGAATTTGGGTGAAAGGTGAGCTTCACTAGTGTAATGGAGAAGACCCATTATAAGTACGCCAGTTCTGAATAGCAAAATGTTTCAAAATGCAAAAGGAAGAGGCATGTGCCTCAACTTGTAAGATTCAGGACTCACAAGCCTGAAAAATATCAATTAAGCCGCTCCTCAATGCATGGCCAAAACTACAAAGCCACAAAAGAGGAAGTGGCAAAACATCGAATGTGTGAAGATTTAAGATGAAATCATAGCAGTGGCTTTCCCTGTGTCATCCTTGCATGTAACCAACTTTGTGTAAAATAAAATCTTGGCTTTAAATTGTTGCTTATCTTAGATAATGGACCAGGTCACCCTAGTAAACTTGACGATATTAAGAAGATGTTAAGGTTGAGTTACTCCAGCTTTTTGTGTCTATATCTTCGGATTAAAACAGCATCTGCAATTCCTTCCTACACTATTTATCCTGCCACACAGCTTCATTGCTACTGACTATAGAAACATAGAACATAGAAAATAGGTGCAGGAGTAGGCCATTCGGCCCTTCAAGCCTGCAACACCATTCAATATTATCATAGCTGATCATCCAACTCAGTATATGGGCCTAGTGTTAGGGCCTTGAGCCTGGGCCCTGCACAGGAGCCTCAGGCCTACTATTGGGGGCTTGGGCCTAGCGTGGGGGCCCATGGATCGAGGTGGTAGAATCTTCATCTCTCTTGATTAGTTCTCTCATCGACGGTGTTGGTAAGCCAACAATCAGGGAATTTTGGCCAACTTGTACTGAACATTGCTGATTAATATAATGAAGCAATGTTGCTACTTAAGAATGGTGTGTGATCAGAAGTGTGGCTGGAATGTGACAATGACTTCTAAGGAATTTGCAATATTGACACCAGCAGGGAAGAAAAGTCAACCTGATCAAGGAAGTTGATGTGGGAAGAGCCGCAGGAGTTGATGTGATGAAATTATCTGAATCCTGCAAAGAAGAATTGTCAAATGAAGACTTAATACAATTAAGAATACAACAACATGAAGAAGAGAGACAAACTATATTAACCCTCAAATATTAACAACAGAATGATTGCTGAAAATTCCTTACGTTATTGAAAACGCAACAGAAATTTTCAAGGATGACCAGTTCTAAACCCTTGCAAGGATGCATTCTCTGCGCCCTACTATATTCCCTACACGATCGTGCAGCCAAAACCTTCTCGAGCTTCATCTGCAAGTTTGCAGGTGACACCACTGTGGTGGGCTGGACTACAAATGCTGATGAGAATGAGTACAGGGAGGAGGTAGAGAACTTAGTAACATGGGTCATGAGGACAACAACATCATTCTCATGATGAAGGCAAGATGAAGGAGCTAGTTATTGACTTCAGGTAGTGTGATGCAGTGCATGCCCCAGTCAGAATCAATGATGCTGGAGTAGAAATGGTTGAGAGCTTCAAGATCCTAGACAGAAATATAATCAACAATGTCCTGGACCAATTGAAGCTACTGCCAAAAAGGCACACCAATGCATCTACTGAAGAAATTTGGCATGTCTCCTGCAACTCCTACTAACTTCTACCGATGCACTGGAGAAAACATACTGCCAGGTTGGATCACAGCTGGGTTTGGGAACAGCTCTCCCCAAGAAAGCAAGGGAGCTGTGGAATGTACCCAGTCCACCACATAGACCAGACTCCCCACCATTGACTCCATCTATATTTGGGAATGCAGCCAACACAATCAAGGACCTATCCCACCCCATCCATTCCTTCTTTTCCCCCGTCCCATTGGGCCGAAGATACAAAAGGTTGAAAGCGCGTACCACCAGACTCTGAAAAAGCTTTTTTTCCCCTTGTTGTCAGATTTCTGAACTATCCTTCCATAAGCCAGGTGCAGACACGATTTTCTAACCTACCTCATTGCGGACATTGGAGTTTTCCCCCGGGAACTGTTAGACTAAAATGTGAAGAACTATAGTCAGCACTCGGGTATATTAATTTTTGCTTTACTAATTGTAATTGTGTTTGGCTTGGTTGTATTCATGAATAGAGTTATTTTATTTGACCAGATACAGCGCGCAAACAAAAACTGGCACTGTCTCTTGGAACGTGTGATGGCAACAAACCGAAATAGTGTGGGTTGAGGCCAAGATCACATTAGCCATGATCTCAATGAATTGTAGATCAGGATTTATTCCTGTTATACGTTTTTCCAGAGATGGTACTGTTGTGCGAGAAGTTCCAGAAAAGGGAGAACTGCAGTAGTTTAAATTCATGACACTAAAATCCCCACCCACTCACTGCTACAAATAATATTCACCTTGATAGTGGTGAAGCTTAACTTAATTTTATATTTAGAAACATATTTACATGGAAAGCCAACACAAAATCAACAATCTATACCAATAGGGTGTGACGTCTTCACAAGAAATGCCGTTATGGGCATCATGAGCAAGGTAATGGCCAATGGGCAAACAGCAGCTTATACCCCAACGGTATGATTAGTGACTTCTCTAACTTCAAGTCCCATGGTACGAGTTTATTCCAAGAGCTCTCCCGAGTTAAAAAAAAAAGCAAACTCGTGGTAAGCACGGAGAATGAACGTAGCGGGTACGTCGGAGCTCGGGGACGTCTCTTAGCGGCTCGTAACGCTAACGGCAGGTACTCGGGAAGACTCGCTAACGGCAGGTAAGCACGGGAAGACTCGTGAAGATTTTTCAACATGTTGAAAAATGTCCACGAGAGCCCCGAGTACCGACGAGTGGCCATTACCGTAAATCTCCGAGTTCGAATCAGGGCAAACTCGGGAGAGCTCTTGGAATGAACTCGTACCGTGGGGCAGGGCTTTAAGTGTTTAAGAAGGAACTGCAGATGCTGGAAAATCAAAGGTACACAAAAATGCTGGAGAAACTCAATGGGTGCAGCAGCATCTATGGAGCGAAGGAAATAGGCAACGTTTCGGGCCAAAACCTTTCTTCAGACAAGGCTTTAACCTTTGTTTTCCCTCTCTTTCCATCCCTCCCCCTTTTCTGTTCTCCGACCCGTCTGACTGCCCCACTGATTACAATGTATCTCTGTTTGCTTTGTAGTCACCGCCCCCCCCCCGCTAAAAATGATCTATTCCACATTTCCCTTTGACTTCATCTCTTTTGATCTCTTACACTTCCTTATCTCTGTAGCTCCCTCTCCTCAACTTCTCCTAAACTTCTACAGGTGCACGATAGTGAGCATTCTGACTGGTTGCATCGTGGCCTGGTTCGGCAACTCGTACGTCCAGGAGCGAAAAAGACTACAAAAAGTTATGACCACTGCCCAGTCCATCACCGGCTTTGACCTCCCCACCGTCGAAGGGATCTATCGTAGTCGCTGCCTCAAAAAGGCTGCCAACATCATCAAGGACCCACACCATCCAGGCCACACACTCATCTCACCGTTGCCATCAGGAAGAATGTACAGGAGCCTGAAAACTGTAATGTCCAGGTTCAGGAACAGCTTCTTCCCTACAGCCATCAGGCTATTAAACACTACAACAAATAAGCTCCGAACTGCAAAAGACTATATTATTATTGCACTATATTTGTTATTTATTGAACTTTTTCTATTGTTCCTCTCCTCCCGTTATGTACTATATTTACATATTCACATATTCCGTTGTGCTGCAGCAAGTAAGAATTTCATTGTTGCACCCGGGACATATTACAATAAAACACTCTTGACTCTTGACTCAAACTTCAGTCTGAAGAAGGGTTTCGACCCGAAAGGTCATCCACTCTTTCTATCCATAGAATGCTGCCTGTCCCGCTGAGTTACTCCAGCGTTTAGTAGCGATCTTAACAGAAAAGGGTGCTTTGGACACTTACAAGGTTGGAGGGACTGTGCTAGGATAGAATATGGAGGTACAGGCAATCACAATTTTCCACCAGCTCGTTTAGTAAGTCTCTTCAACTTGGCACCCGACTTCAAGTCCTTTTTGACTATTCTTGGATCCAAGCCTGCAATACCCATGATAATAGCCAGCAACGGACCGTCCTCCTAACCCAATATGACCCTGATATTAAATACTCAGCACCTAAACAATGCCACAGTGAATGCGTTATCAAGATTATTTTATAAAAACACTGGTAAAAATATGCAGTACATGTACATCTCTGGAGTGAAGGAATGGGTGAGGTTTTGAGTCGAGACCCGAAGTCTGAAGAAGGGTCTCGATTCAAAAAACGTTGTCCATTCCTTCTCTCCAGAGATGCTGCCGGTCCTGCTGAGTTACTCCAGCCTTTTGTCCCTCTCTTCAGTTTAAACCAGCATCTGCAGTTCTTTCCTATGCATTCAGTACACGTGTGATGAGTATCATTTCCTTGCAACAGAAATGGGGGGAGTAAAATGATGCAGTTTGAGTGGGTGGACTAATTCAACAGATTTTAAATACAAATTTAAAGTCTTTCACACATCCACAAAATATCCACTCATTCAAGATGCATCGAAGGTAGACACAAAATGTTGGAGCAACTCAGTGGGACAGGCAGCATCTCTGGAGAGAAAGAATGGGTGACGTTTTGGGTCAAGACCCTTCTTCAGACTAGTTAAGGATAAGGGAAACAAGAGATATAGATGATGATGTAAAGAGATAAAGAACAATGAATAAAAGCTATGCAAAAAAGTAACGATAATTAAGGAAACAGGCCATTGTAAGCTGTTTGTTGGGTGAGAATGAGAAACTGGTGCGACTTGGGTGGGGTGGGATAAAGAGAGAGAGAATGCCAGGGCTACCTGAAGTTACAGAAATCAATACATACTACTGCCAGGGGCGGATTAACCATTAAAAAAAAACAAATGAAGATTTGTAAAAAATTCCGTATCTCCACTTTTTGATGTTAGCCTCGGAGTTAGAAAGGGAAATGTGAGACGGGGTGTCAATGAAAAGCAGAGAATGAAAGTGTTTATGCACCCACCGGGAGATCAGAAAGTGAAAGGTTCAAAGGCTTGACTGAGCTCATTGAGGTGTATCAGATGACGAACAAACGTCTACAGTGCCCAGTCTGCGTTCTTTGTTTCTCCCCGAAAACACGTATACATGGAGTCCACATCTTGAAACAAACTAGAGAGGTCCAAAGTCGAAAAGCCTTGGAATAGGTGCAATGGTCAACTGCCAACAGAGAGGTCACACATAGTAAATAAAAAATAAGAAATATGTATGCTTCAAGAACGGCAGATACTGTGCTTTAACCGACCCACTGAGACACTCCAACTTTTTGTGTCTTTCTTTGAAATAATAAATAGTTTGGTTTATTATTGACACGTCTACTGAAAAAAAACTCTCGTGACTACAAAAACCGAATGTAAAATAACTTTTTCTTTGCATTTAGGAGATTGCCCAAGCTTGGGATTTGTATAGTAACTTATCAAAATTCATTTTTGTACCGCTTGGACCTGCATTGTATATCTGGTAGACATGTCAACAACTTGGACCCGATCAGTGTGGAAAGAGGGGGGACAAGATTGGGGTCACCAGTGAGCTTAAGGACTAAGCGAAATATGAGATGCTGAAATCCAATTTGATCTTAGCCTCGGAGAGAAAGGTATGTGTGGGATGGGAAGGAGACTTTTTTCACACAGAGAGTGGTCAGGAATCTCTGCGAACTCTCAGCGAAACGATCGCCCAGGGTTAGGTCTCGCCGATGTATATCATTCCTATATCTTAACAACGGGGAGTCGATGAAGATGTGGCCCTTGTGGCTAAGGGTGACATAGATATGAAATAAGAAATATGGAGAGAAGGCAGATACTGGAAACCGACCCACTGAGTCACTCCAACTTTTTGTGTCTTTCTTTGAAATAATAAATAGTTTGGTTTATTATTGACACATGTACTGAAAAAAACTGTCGTGACTGAAAAAAACCGACTGTGAAAAACATTTCTTTCCATGTCATTGTGTCAGAGTAAAGACTATGCATGAATACAATCACGCCATCCACAGCACACTGAAGGGTACAGCATTTAGTACAAGATATAACATTGAGATCTGATGAAGTCCGATTAAAGATAGTTCAAAGATCTCCAGTGAGGTGGATGGGAGGTCAGGACCATACTCTAGTTGATAGTTGCCTGATAACAGCTGAGAAGAAACTATCCCTGAATCTGGAGGTGTGTGTTTTTAAACTTCTGTCCCTCTTGCCTGATGGGAGAGGGGGAAGAGGGAGTGAACAGTGTGAGACTGGTCCTTGATTATGCTAAGGAAGCATGAAGTGTAGATGGAGTCAATGGAAGGGAGGCTGCTTTGCGTGATGCTCTGAGCTTCGTCCACAACACTGCAATTTCTTGCGGTCTTGGATGGAGCTATCCTAGCTAACAATGATCCATTCTACATTTTCCATGATCTCTATCCTCTTTGATGTCTAATTTTCACACCTTACACTACCCTATCTCTGTGTCTCTGTCTCTTGACTCTCAGTCTGAAGAAGGGGCTCGACCCGAAACGTCATCCATTTCACCTATCCAGAGATGCCTCCTGTCCCGCTGAGTTACTCCAGCATTTTGTGTCCATCTTCGGTGTAAACCAGCATCTGCAGTCCTTCTTTCCTCTGGGTGCCCTGGATTCCTCGCACTGCTGCCCCTGCCATTCGCCATCATGCGGTGCTTTGAGTACTCCAGCCTCTCCGACTGCCTTGATCCACCGCAATCTGCCAGTGCCACAACAGGTCCACGGCAGATGCCATTTCCTCGGTTCTGCACTCAAACCCAGGAACATCTGGATAACAAGCACACCTAGGCCAAACTCCTATTTATTGACTACTAGATCAAGTGGGACCCGTTTTGAGGACGACAGATGGCACAATGGGCTAAGTGTTCGGCTGGCGACCGGAAGGTAGCCGGTTCGAATCCCGCTTGGAGTGCGTACTGTCGTTGTGTCCTTGGGGCAAGACACTTCACCCACCTTTGCCTGTGTGTAAATGTAATGTAATTATGTGAAGCACTTTGGGGTCAATGCAAGTTGACTAAAAATGTGCTATATAAATAAGATTATTATTATTATTATTATATTATTATTATTGAGCCCTGTTCTCCCAATGCAATATTCCACCACTCACCCATAGCCCCGATGGGAGGCCTAGTTCCCCAACGCAACCCATTCCCCAACATAAGATTCCACCACTCCCGTGCCTCCCCCAACACTGGACTTAAAAAACAAATTCCAATTGCACTTCCCCTGCCCCCTCCCCCTCCTGTTCAATCATTTGCTGCCAGGACCACGACTAGGTGTTCTACGATGGCCCGAAACGTTGCCTATCTCCTTCGCTCCATAGATGCTGCTGCACCCGCTGAGTTTCTCTAGCATTTTTGTCCAAACTAAACATTTGTATGCAATACCTCTCGATAACTGCCAGGTGGTGTCATAACCACAGTCTGAAGAGTGTTTAATAAATCCCCTACTTCCTGATTTCTTTTAAAAATAAATGATGCTTGGGATGTGGCCATTATTATTAAGGCTAACTTTTAATTTCCATCTCGAGTAATCCTTCAGAAGTTGTGGAAATTCTTCTACTTAAACTGCTGCAGTCAGCGTAATGAAGATGCACCTACTGTTTTGATGGGTGAAGATTTTTGTGGTTTTGGCCAAGCCTTAATGAAAGAATGATCAAATATGTACACTTTGGGAAGGTGTGAGTGGCGTGGGAAGTAACTCAGAAGTTAATATGTCCTGTGCACCTCTTTCTTCTAGCCTTCCGGATAAGGATATTGGCATAGACACAAAATGCTGGAGTAACTCAGTGGGACAAGCAGCATCTCTGGAGGGAAGGAAATGGTGAAGACCCTTCTTCGCACTCCAGAAATGCTGCCTGTCCTGAGTTACTCCAGCATTTTGTGTTTATCTTCAGTTTAAACCAGCATCTGCAGTTCCTTCCTACACACGGATATTGTCAGTGGCGGACTGGCCAGGGTGTCAGCTTGCCCGATGGCGTGGGCATCTGATGAAGTGGGCCCCCTTTGTCCCCTGGCAACCAATATTATTGTCCCCTGGCAACCAGACAGGCCCCTTCACTGTCCATCTTTAAATCCTCCCTAAAAACTCACTTTTATTCACTGGCTTTCGACACTGGCTGAGACATTGTTCCTGTTTTAGTGCTTTTAATGTCTTTTAATTTTTACTGTTTTTATAGTCCTGTCGTCTTAATGGTTTTAGTAGTTTGTAATAACTTTTTGTTGACTTCCCATGTACAGCACTTTGTGGTAACTGATGTTGTCTAAAAGCGCTTTATAAATAAAGTTATTATTATTATTATTAGAAACATAGAAACATAGAAATTAGGTGCAGGAGTAGGCCATTCGGCCCTTCGAGCCTGCACCGCCATTCAATATGATCATGGCTGATCATCCAACTCAGTATCCCGTACCTGCCTTCTCTCCATACCCCCTGATCCCCATAGCCACAAGGGCCACATCTAACTCCCTCTTAAATATAGCCAATGAACTGGCCTCAACTACACTCTGTGGCAGAGAGTTCCAGAGATTCACCACTCTGTGTGCTAACGAAAGCAAGGTTGCATGAACATTCAAATGGCGCCAAGTGAGAAGCACATAATTAACAAGGAGTAAAGGTGTTAGATCTGGCCTACCACGTCCTCCAGGTCCTGCAGGAGGTGCCCCTGGGAATAGACGACAGCTGGAAGCCGAAGTAGCCTGGGGCTCTCCTGGATCACGAACTCTTAAGAACTAGCGCAGACTGGACTTTAAAAATTGCGCCAAAACATGATGCATCATGCATGCGGGCTCGGTGACCGTACATTTTTGTACTTTGTTAATCGGGGTTGGAATGGAATGGAAATACTCTATTCGATTATTATTATTATTTGACCCAGTCCGCCAGTGGATATTGGCATGTTTGCAACAGCACAGTAACAGGCCCTTCATCCCAATTCGCCCATGCCAACCAAGGTGCCCCATCTTTTTGCCCACGTTTCGCCCATATCCCATTAAACCTTTCCTATCCATGTACCTGTCCTAATGTCTTTAAAATGTTGTTATAGGACTTGCCTCAACTACCTCCTCTGGTAGCTTGTGCCATATACCCACCAACTAATGTTGAATAGGTTTCTGTGGTATTTTCTGTACTGGCTGGGAGATTATGGTTTCACACCTCACCCTGCCCTCCCCCCACCTCCGCATCCTCCCCCAAGCAGAGGAAGTGAAAATAACCTCTACAATCTACAAATTCTTACAAAGTCCAATGTTGATGTTGCTTTAACATCCCCTTGCCCTGGTCAAAGCATTGTAACCTCCTTATTCTTATTTCTTTCAAGCCAGAGCTTTAAACTTTCATGCCCAATTCTCTGACACGCACTGCCCAGAGCCTTCCTCTTACTTGTCACCATTAACCATGTTCTTGAATGTTCGGTTCATGCTTTGTTTAACTTCCCTATCGATATCATGTCTATTTATTTACGCTCTGGAACATTTTAGGGTGTTTGCTGTGTGAACACCACTTTATTAATTCAAACTGTGTTGTGTTTGCAGTTAGGAACTGTTTGATTGAATCAGTACTGAGTTACAGGAGAAACAGATGCTGACCAAAGATAGAAAGGATAAAGAAAGGGACTAATGACAAAGTATGTCTTTATTTGCCTATGTATCGAGGTAACTCAGTGCATGGGCTCAATAGTGTGTGTCTGGTTTCTGTGTGCGGTGGTTAAAATTGACCATTTCTAACAATAACATTTTTCAGGAGAGATTATTGAACTTGGCGTGCATCGTACTGTTTACATTGTTGCAGCGGTCAAATGGGTGTTACAGATAAATTGCAGCCGATCTAAGTTCCGCCCTTTGGGTATCGATTGTTGATTAAAGTCATTAGGTTGTACTGGACTTTGTTTAGCGTTCCGTGAGTAGGGCTCGCCACAATCAAAATTCCCATTCATAGAAGCAACAAATCTGTTTAGTCAAAATACTCACATTTCATTCCATCCTGGCCCCACACTCATCTCTCTGCTACCTTCAGGTAGAAGGTACAGGAGCCTGAAGACTGCAACGACCAGGTTCAGGAATAGCTGCTTCCCCACAACCATCAGGCTATTAAACTTGGCTCGGACAAAACTCTGAACATTAATCGCCCACCATCTGTTATTCGCACTTTATCAGTTTATTTATTCATGTGTGTATACATTTATACAATGGTATATGGACACACTGATCTGTTTTGTAGTCAATGCCTACTATGTTCCGTTGTGCTGAAGCAAAGCAAGAATTTCATTGTCCTATCAGGGACACATGACGATAAACTCACTAGACTTGACTATAGTGGAGTAGACAAGAAATGCTGCCTCACCCGCTGAGTTTCTCCAGCATCTTTGTCTACCTTTCATTCCATCCTATCGCACGATGCAGGTAAAATGTGTCCTAGGTTATGAGGGATGAAGTCACACAGAGGCATTGATTTTAATCTTTCATACATCTGTCAACACAGAAGTGATTAAGGAATGAAGAATTCCAAAGGGTACCTCCTGGTTCGAAAATAACACAATCTGTTATTTGGACATGGTGTGTAGTAATGTGTAATGAATGAGTAAGTTTATTGGCCAAGTATGTACACATACAAGGAATTTGCCTTGGTGCTCCGTTAGCAAGTAACAACACGACATACAGTAAACAATTAAGAATAAAACATAAAACATGAAAACATTAAGAATAAAACATTATAGTTTAAACATGTGAATTAAACAAAATACCAGAGTAAAAGGAGGCTACAGACTTTTGCTTATTGAGTAGAGCTACTACTCGTGGAACTGCAGATGCTGGTTTAAACCGAAGATAGACACAAAAAGCTGGAGTAACTCAGCGGGTCAGGTCAGGCAGCATCTCTGGAGAAAAGTAATAGGTGACGTTTCAGGTCTAGACCCTTCTTCAGCCTCACCTACCAGTCTGAAGAAGGGTCTCGATCCAAAATGTCACCAATACCTTTTCTCCAGAGATGCTGTCTGACCCGCTGAGTTACTCCAGATTTTTGTGTCCATTTGGACATGGTCGACTGATTGGGGAAAGACGACACAGACCTGTCAAAGAGACATTTGGTTTAGCTAATTTGACATTTAATTTAATGAGGTAACGTCCTGAGTCGATGGAATAAATGCATTTGATATAGCTTAAAAGCACTTTCAAATAAAGTTATGCATAATAGTTTAGTTTAGTTTAGAATACAGGCCCTTCGGCCCATCACACTGACCAGCATCCACCAGTGCACTGACCAGCGACCCCCGTACACTAGGGGTAATTTACAATTTTACCCAAGCCAATTAGCCTACAAACCTGTATGTCTTTGGAGTGCGGGAGGAAACCGGAGCACCCGGAGAAAACCCACGCAGGTCACAGGGAGAACGTACAAACTCCGTACAGTCAGCACCTGTAGTCTGGATCGAACCCGGGTCTCCGGCGCTGTGAGGGAACAACTCTACCGCTGTGTCACCATGCCAACCTAATAGTCTTCTTATCAAGACTGATGTTCATGGAATAAAGGGTGCAGTAAAGGTATGGGTGGAATATTGTTCACTGACAGATAAGATAATGTACCAGGGAATGTACCAGTCCTTTAGACTGGAAGGAAGGGTATAGTGATGTTTCCTTGGGGTGGCAAACCCTAAAGGTGCATTTCAGAATATACTTTAAGAACTTGGATTTGGATGTAAACAGTACATTTTTCAAATTTGCAATTAACACTTAGAAGTATAATCTGTAAGGAGGTTATTATTGGACTTCAATGGGTTCAGTTCAGTTTTGTTTATTGTCACGTGTACTGAGGTACAGTGAAAAGCTTTTGTTACGTGCTAACCAGCCACTGGGAAGATAATACATAATTACAATCGAGCCATTCACAGTGTACAGATACATGATAAGGGAATAATATTCAGTGCAAGGTAAAGCCAGTAAAGTCCGATCAAAGTTCAGCGCTGCCCTTTAGTTGTGGTACGATGGTTCAGATGCCTAATAACAGTTTGGAGGTGTGCTTTTTCATACTTCTATACTTTTTGCCTGATGGGAGAGGGGAGAAGAGGGAGTGGCTGGGTTGTGACCCATCCTTGATTATGCTGCTGGCCTTGCCGAGGCAGCATGAGGTTTAAATGTGAATCTGTAAATTGAATTAGATTTGTACAAGGCCGCTGGGTGTACAACGTGTAAAGATAGGGGCTGAGGATGCTTCCTTGCAGATTCAGATTCAGATTCAGATTCAGATTCAGATTCAATTTTAATTGTCATTGTCAGTGTACAGTACAGAGACAACAAAATGCATTTAGCATCTCCCTGGAAGAGCGACATAGCAAACGATTTGAATAAATAATAATAAGTGTCCGGGGGGGGAGTGGTGATTGGCAGTCACCGAGGTACCTTGTTGAGTAGAGTGATAGCCGCCGGAAAGAAGCTGTTCCTCGACCTGCTGGTTCGGCAACGGAGAGACCTGTAGCGCCTCCCGGATGGTAGGAGGGTAAACAGTCCATGGTTGGGGTGAGAGCAGTCCTTGGCGATGCTGAGCGCCCTCCGCAGACAGCGCTTGCTTTGGACAGACTCAATGGAGGGGAGCGTGGAACCGGTGATGCATTGGGCAATTTTCACCACCCTCTGCAATGCCTTCCGGTCGGAGACAGAGCAGTTGCCATACCATACTGTGATGCAGTTGGTAAGGATGCTCTCGATGGTGCAGCGGTAGAAGTTCACCAGGATCTGAGGAGACAGATGGACCTTCTTCAGTCTCCTCAGGAAGAAGAGACGCTGATGAGCCTTCTTGATCAGAGTAGAGGTATTGTGGGTCCAAGAGAGGTCATCGGAGATGTTGACTCCCAGGAACCTGAAGCTAGAAACACGTTCCACCTCCGTCCCGTTAATGTGGATGGGGGTGTGCGTGCCGCCTCTGGACTTCCTGAAGTCTACAGGCGGCACGCACACCAGTTGAGGGTTATCGTAGAGAATAATTTATCCCCTATCCTCACTGATTGGGGTCTGTTGGTCAGTCGAGGATATACTGTAGTTGCAGAAATAAAGGCTCTTTTGGTGATGAAAGCAAATATTTAGTCAGTGGAAGCATCTGATGCAGGTGTCTCCCTTATCCAAGAATGAGTGTAGGGCTAGGGTGATGACAATCAATGTCTGTGGACCTGTTGTGGCGGTAGGCGAACTGCAGTGGGTCAAAGCCGCCAGGTAGACTGGATTTAATGCGTTCCATAACTAGCCTTTCAAAATATTTCATCATGGTGTATGTCAAAGCCACAGGATGGAGGTAATTTAGGCAGGGGATATAGACAGCCTGGTGAAACTGGCAAACCTTTCCCCTGCCTTTCTGTTTTGCCATAGATTCGGGAACACCCTGGGTTACAAACACCCGACTTACATGCAGCCATTTGGCAGATTTGTCAGCTGCTATGAGGCTTTGGGCATCTTTTGCCATGGTGGGGGGGGGGGGGGGGGGGGGGGGGGGGGGGGAGGTTTCAAGTTCAAGTTCAAGTGAGTTTATTGTCATGTGTCCCTGTATAGGTCAATGAAATTCTTGCTTTGCTTAAGCACACAGAACATAGTAGGCATTTACTACAAAACAGATCAGTGTGTCCATATACCATTATATAAATATAAACACATGAATAAATAGACTGATGAAGTGCAAATAACAGATAATGGATTATTAATGATCAGAGTTTTGTCCGAGCCAGGTTTAATAGCCTGATTGCTGTGGGGAAGTAGCTATTCCTGAACCTGGTTGTTGCAGTCTTCAGGCTCCTGTACCTTCTACCTGAAGGTAGCAGGGAGATGAGTGTGTGGCCAGGATGGTGTGGGTCTTTGAAGATACTGCCAGCCTTTTTAAGGCAGCGACTGCGATAGATCCCCTCGATGGAAGGAAGGTCAGAGCCGATGATGGACTGGGCAGTGTTTACTACTTTTTGTAGTCTTTTCCTCTCCAGGGCACTCAAGTTGCCAAACCAAGCCACGATGCAACCGGTCAGCATGCTCTGTACTGTGCACCTGTAGAAGTTAGAGAGAGTCCTCCTTGACAAACCGACTCTCCGTAATCTTCTCAGGAAGTAAAGGTGCTGATCTGCTTTTTTGATAATTGCATTAGTGTTCTCGGACCAGGAAAGATCTTCAGAGATATGCACGCCCAGGAATTTGAAGCTCTTGACCCTTTCAACCATCGACCCGCTGATATAAACGGGACTGTGGGTCCCCATCCTACTCCTTCCAATTTCCACAATCAGTTCCTTGGTTTTGCTGGTGTTGAGGGCCAGGTTATTGTGCTGGCACCATATGGACAGTTGCTCGATCTCTCTTCTATACTCTGACTCGGGGTATATCTGAACATCCATAGTTAACTACACGTTGCTCTTGCCCTTTATATTCTTGAGTGGCCGTATTTCCGACTTGCGAATTGTTCGGTTTACGAACAGTTCCCAGGAACAGAATCGGTCATAGCCCAGGAAGGACCTGCAGTTTTACATTAATGAACACATAAATATGAGACTGCCCTACACCTGACTTCTTCAGCCCGGCTCTGCTGTGTATACTGACACCCCTACTGCTTCAAGAGTCTCTGACTCGAAATGTTGGCCAGTTTCTCTATCCAAGAATGCCGCTTGACCAGCTTTTGTTTCATTTTTCAGTCTCCACCGTCTCTATTTTTGTTTGTTTTTTAATTTTACACAATTTTGTTTCTCTTATCAAAGTTACAAAATAATCCGGCCCCTCCACTTATCTTGGCATTGGATTCCAGATCACACTGACCCTGTGGCTGTTGGAAAGAATGCAGTGTCCTGTGGGAGTCTTCCTGTTCCACAACAATTAAGGCTGGGTCTGTCCAATGAGACCTTAAACTGGTACCCTGTCTTGCCGCTAAGATGAAAGCAAATGATCCCAGGGTATTACTTTGAAAAAAGAGCAGCAGATTTATTCTTGGTATCCTGGTTAATAGTTATATCTCAAAGGACAATTCCCTTATCATATACTCTGAGAAAATGGATGGATTATAGTCATGTATTGTCTTTCTGCTGGTAGACAAAAGTGCTGGTGAAACTCAGCGGGTACAGCAGCATCTATGGCGTGAAGGAAATAGGCAACGTTTCGTGCCGAAACGTTGCCTATTTCCTTCGCTCCATAGATGCTGCTGCACCCGCTGAGTTTCTCCAGCACTTTTGTCTATTGTCTTTCTGCTGACTGGTTAGCACGCAACAAAAAGCTTTTCACTGTACCTCGGCACACGTGACAATAAACAAAACTGAACAGTAATATAACACTTCAACATGGCTTTTACCGCTCAATGTTGTAAATGGCGGCAAGTCTGCAGATTGGTTCAAGTTCAAGTTCAAGTTCATTTATTGTCATGTGTCCCTGATAGGACAATGAAATTCTTGCTTTGCTTCAGCACACAGAACATAGTAGGCATTTACTACAAAACAGATCAGTGTGTCCATATACCGTTATATAACTATATACAAATTGGATATAGAAACAAGGAACTGCAGATGCTGATTTACACAAAAAGACCCAAAGTGTTGGAGATATCTCAGCGGGACAGACAGCATCACTGGAGGAAAGGAATATCTTCTGCCTGAACCATGGCCCTGACCCAAATCGGGGCCCATCCATGTTCTCCAGAGATGCTGCCTGACCTGCTGAGTTATGCCCCTGTCCCACTTAGGAAACCTGAACGGAAACCTCTGGAGATTTGGAGCCCCACTCAAGGTTTCCGTGCGGTCCCCGGAGGTTGCAGGTGGTTGCCGGAGGTTGCAGGTAGTGGAAGCAGGTATGGAGACTGACAAAAACCTCCGGGAACCGCACGGAAACCTTGGGTGGGGCGCAAAGTCTCCAGAGGTTTCCGTTCAGGTTTCCTATGTGGGACAGGGTCATAAATTGTGTCATTTTGCAGAGTTTTAAAATATAATGACCCTCAGATTCCCATCGCTGACAAGTGATGTTGAATGAAAACTAAAGAGATCATTTGGTGGTCATATCTGTGGCGACACAGAAAAATAAGCTCAGAAGTGTCTGTATATGAGTGGAATTAACCCTCGTGGTGGAAGGGGCAACTTCAGGAGAGGAAAAGGCAACATTTAAGGTCTCACAAAGTGCTGGAGTAACTCAGCAGGTCAGGCAGCATCTCTGGAGAACAGGGATAGGTGACATTTCGGGCCAAACCGAAACGTCCCCTACCCATGTTCTCCAGAGTTGCTGCCTGACCTGCCGAGTTACTCCAGCACTTTGTGTCCTTTTTGTGAATTAATCAGCATCTGCAGTTCTTTTTTTTTTACACAAAGGCATCATCCTTGATGTGTATGTTTTCTCCAGGATTTAAAGTGAGACATAATAATCTATAATATCTTGGTGGGGGGGCGCCAAATAAATTCTTGTTGAGTCCTGGTGCGTATCAGACCCCGGGGTCTGCGGGGAAAGAGCCACCCGTGGACAAGGAGCAAGGGAGAGGCGAGAGGGGGAGCTCGGAGCGCCAACTGATACAACTTGCCGCTGTTGCTCTCAGTCTCCGGGTGTGTGAACTCGCTCTCAGAGAGTGATTCATCGAGCCGGAGCTGAATACGGTTCGCGGTTCCGGCAGCGCCCCGGTGGAGACAGAGAGAGAGAGTTCCCACCTCGGATTCTTGTCCTTACTGTTTCCTTCTTGATGGTTCGCCCCGATGGTGTGAGCGACTGGAGCCCGCTGCTGCTGGACGCGGTTTGATCTGAAGGCTCTGGAGTCACCATGAGCGGCTGGCTGTTCCTGCCTCTGCTGAACAGCATTTTATCCATCGCAGGAACGTGGACAGTGTGAGAATCAATTTCTTGTCATCTCCACCTAACTCCCTCAGATTGCAACTCGGGTCTTCAAAAACAAATTCACTGTTTTTCTCCTCTTTTCACTCAAATATTCAGAACAAACTTTCATCCCACTCCGAAATTCCCCAGACTTTTTCAGTGTCTGCTTTTGGATTCTCTTCCCGTAGCTCATATCCACATCTGATTTAAAAAAAAATGAGCCCAGTCTCTCTGAGATCCTCTAAGCTGACAATTTTCAAGGGTCTCGGCCCCAAAACGTCACCCATTCCTTCTCTCCAGAGACTGCCTGTCCCTCTAAGTTACTCCAGCTTTTTGTTGTCTATCTTCGGTTTAAACCGGCATCTGCAGTTCCTTCCAACATACTTTCTTCATGCTTTCCACTAACTTTAAAGTCGTTATTGTTAGACATGCAGGAGCTTCATTGTAAGTGATTTACTGTTGAATATGATGTTGTAATGTATTTATTAACGTGTTAATGATTTGTTGGGGAGTGTTGGGGACGAGAGAGACGATGAGAGAATTAATGTACTGATATGTGAGCTGCTGATTAGTTAAACTCCAAGGTTTATTTATTCGTGATTCGATCTTAAAATATATATGCCCTTGAATTTATAACGCGTTCTTTGTTTTAATTTTCAAACATACAATGAGGCCAATGCTCCAACTCTCAAGGTAAAGTGTGTTTTCGTGTAGAGCGTTCCTTTTTTGCTTAGTCAAGCACATGCATAGTTTAAAATAGTCTGTGCCTCTTCATCAAACATTAAAATCAGAACAGGCAGATAGATGCAATGAGTAATTTAGGAATGCCTTCATATTGCTTCCACGACTTTTGCCAAACTGTTTGAGTATGGGACCTCAAAACGCTCTCATAAATTCGCGGAGGCAGCAAGGCTGGGCCTTCAGCGACTGCATTCAATTCCAGAGGCTTTCTTTTTTGGGCTGGATGGGGTGCTGTTTTGTGGGGAGCAAAATGGAGATTCACAGACTTATAGATGCATGTAACAAAATAGCAGCACTTGGTCCACAGCCTGGTGTCCTGGTGATTCCAGATGGTCCTTAAAAGTTGTGAGGGCACCCGCATCCAACACTTGTGAGAGTATCTGGCGTTGCCACTTTGCTCCAGACGTCAACAACCATCTAGATCAGGGGTTCCCAACCCTTTTCATCCCATTTACCCCTGGCAACTGTAATAGCACATAACAATGTAATTTCACTAATTAATGAACCACTAATGATGAACAGATACTGGTACAGTATACCAGAACCAACACAGTCAGTCAATGAGAAAAAATATGTACAAATCCAGAATCATCAAATTTACCCCCTGGGTTGGTGAAATTTACCCCAGGTTGGGAACTCTTGATCTAGATGAACTAAAAATCTTCCCTCTAAACCTCTTAATCATTACCTTTAAGACCAGAGGACATCTAAGGTAAGGATTAAGAGGGGAAGACATTTCTGCCATAGGGAAGAGTTTCTTGCTATCTACCTTATCTATGCCTCTTGGAATCTTGTACACCTCTCTCCTTCACTCTTGCCCGCCTGTGCCCAAAGGAAAACTAACCCAACTCATCCAGTCTCTCCGTATAACTGGAGTCTTATCTACTGGTGAAAGAAGGAACATAGAAACATAGAAAATTAGGTGCAGGAGTAGGCCATTCGGCCCTTCGAACCTGCACCGCCATTCAATATGATCATGGCTGATCATCTAACTCAGTATCCCGTACCTGCCTTCTCTCCATACCCTCTGATCCCTTTAGCCACAAGGGCCACATCTAACTCCCTCTTAAATATAGCCAATGAACTGGCCTCAACTACCCTCTGTGGCAGAGAGTTCCAGAGATTCACCACTCTCTGTGTGAAAAAAGTTCTTCTCATCTCGGTTTTAAAGGATTTCCCCCTTATCCTTAAGCTGTGACCCCTTGTCCTGGACTTCCCCAACATCGGGAACAATCTTCCTGCATCTAGCCTGTCCAACCCCTGAACAAGGACCTGCAGAGGCTGGTTTACCGAGGAAAGGCTTAAAATGCTTGAGGATGCTGCCTCAGCGGGTGAGGCAGCATCCTTGGCGAACATGGATAGGTGACGTTTCGGGTCAGAACCCCCTTCTTCAGAACCTTTAGATCAGAATCTGAATCTTCTCTGCTCCTTCATCAGTGAAATCATTTAACTCCTGTAGAGTGGTGAACAGAATTGCATGTAGTATTCAGGCTGTAGTCTGTTCAAAGTTTTGTTAAGTTATAGAGTCATACTGCGCAGAAACAGACCCTTTGGCCCAATCTGCCCACAGCGACCAACATGCCCTATCTACACTAGTCCCACCTCCCTGCGTTTAGCTCATAATCCCTCTAAGTCTGTCCTATCCATGTACCTGCCCAAATGTTTAGAAAACGTAAAGGTTGCAATAGTACCTGCTTCAACTTGTCCCATGTTCTCCCTGCTCTTACATTCAATATGCCTTATAATCAAGTCAAGTATGCCATATACCTTCTTTACACCCCGACATCTCCATGTGTTGCCACCATCACGGATCTTTAAACGTACAGCAAGGTCCCTTTGTTCCACACTACAAGTCAAGTCACTTTTATTTCTATAGCACATTCAAAAATCAACTCTCGTTGACCAAAGTGCTTTACATTGGTGGAGGTACTAACGTTATACAACATTGGTTCATAGATTAAGTACATACATAAATACATACATATAGCCCTCCCTCAGAGGACGTCAAGAAAGGCTTGAGAGTAAAGATGAGCTTCAAGTCTCGACTGAAAAGAGTCGATGGAGGGGGCAGTTCTGATGGGAAGAGGGATGCTGTTCCACAGTCTAGGAGCTGCAACCGCAAAGGCTCGGTCGATCGCCCGTGAGCTTATGCCTAGACCGCGGGATGTTCCGTAACCCCAAGTTGGCCGATCTTAGGGACCTGGAGGTGGTGTGGTGGGTAAGCAGACCTTTGATGTAGGTGGGGGCTTTGTAAACATAAAGAAGGATCTTGAAATCTACACACGATGTTCCTGCCCTATCTTAGCAAACACTCTCAAAATGCATCACTTATATTTAGCAGCATTACATTCCATCTGCAATTGCTCTGCCAAGCTACCAACTAATTAGCAGCATTTTGTGCGTTCTCTCATTATAAACAACACCAGCATTTTTTGTGTCACCTGTAAACTTACCTGAGTTGTTAATGTATAGAAGAGCAAGGTTCCCAGCATCAGTCCCTGTGTTACACCACTGACCACAGGCTTCCAATCACAAAAGCAGCCCTCCAATGTCACCCAATATCTCCTGTTTCCGAGCTAATTGTGGATACAATCTGCTAAAATGCCTTGGATCCCAGAGGTTCTCCTGTTTGGACCAGCCTTCGAAGCTAGAGGCCCTACAGAAGTATGTAGATTACGTGAGCTATACTGCAATAATCAATATATTTTGTTTGATTTCAAAAATACTCTATTGATCAGAAAGGATCTCCGACCAATAATTCATTGCTGACTATCCTTGATTGTATCCCTGTCTTGCCACTAACATTAGACTAACTCGCTTATCCCTAATGCAGTTCTTGAATCAAGGTACCACAATAGCAGTCCTCCTGTCATCTGGCACTGTATCTGTGGCCACAGAACCGTTACATTTCAATGTCAGGGTCCTGGCTTGGGATAAATCTCATGTCCTGGAGCTACACCTACTTTATGACCACTAAGATATCTAATACTTCCTTCATTTTTATTCTTAGCATGCTTTCGTATTTATACCGCCACAAATGAAATCTCCAATAACAATATCTTTCTTCTTGGTGAATACAGTTTAAAAATGATACATTTCAGACCTTGTCCATGTCATCTTGTTGCCCACATGTCTCTTTGGTTTGTAATAGATCCCATTCTTTCCCTGGTTGCTCACTTGTTCTTAACATACTCATCAAATACCCAGAGATTTTCCTTAATGTCATCTGATGTTTGTGGCCCCTCGTTGCCCTACTAGTTTATTTTGTAAGCTACCTTCCTGTTGTCTCGATACTCTCGGAGAACCCCCCTCCGATTTCAGTCCTCCATACTTACCATATAGAAAATGAAAATAGGTGCAGGAGGAGGCCATTCGGCCCTTCAAACCAGAACAACCATTCATTGTGATCATGGCTGATCGTCCCCTATCAATAACCCGTGCCTGCCTTCTCCCCATATCCCTTGACTCCAATAGCCCCTAGAGCTCTATCTAACTCTCTCTTAAATCCATCCAGTGATTTGGCCTCCACTGCCCTCTGTGGCAGGGAATTCCATAAATTCACAACTCTCTGGGTGAAAATGTTTTTTCTCACCTCAGTCTTAAATGACCTCCCCTTTATACTAAGACTGTGGCCCCTGGTTCTGGACTTGCCCAACATTGGGAACATTTTTCCTGCATCTAGCATGTCCAGTCCTTTTATCATTTTATATGTTTCTATAAGATTCCCCCTCATCCTTCTAAACTGCAATGAATACAAGCCTAGTCTTTTCAATCTTTCCTCATATGCTTCCCTTTGTTTCTGTATCCATTCTGTGATTTGCCCTCATACCTGCTCCTCAGTCTCCCAGTAACTTGGGGAGCACCAAAATATAATGCCATCAAAGAGATCGCTCTTGTTGTTATTTCTGAAATCAACCCATATGGCCTCATTGAAGAGCCTTCTAAGACATAGAAGGTCTCCACCATAAATAATGTCTGAAGAAAGGTCCCGACCAGAAACGTCACCTATGCATGTTCTCCAGAGATGCTGCATGACCTATTGAGTTACTCCAGCACTTTGGCCATCCTGTATTACATTCACGCCCCCCCCACCCACCTGCCATCATTAGGCCTTAACTTTCTCTACCCTGGAATGATGGGTCCATCAGAGCTCATCTCTTCCCACCCAAACCAACCCCTCCCCAGGTACCTTCCATTGCAACCGCAGAAGATGCAACACCTGTCCCTGTACCTCCTCCCTTGACTCTGTCCAGGGACCCCAACAGTCCTTTCAGGTTAGGCAGAGGTTCACTTGCACCTCCTCCAACCTCATCTACTGTATCCATTGTTCTTATACATTGGCGAGACCAAACGTAGACTGGGCGATCGTTTTGCTGAACACATTCGCTAAGTCCGCCTGAAGCTACCTCATCTCCTGGTTGGTAAACACTTTAATTCTCCTTCCCATTCCCACACTGACCTCTCTGTCCTGGGTCTCCTCCATTGTCAGAGTGAGGTTAAACATAAATTGGAGGAACAGCATCTCATATTTCCCTTGGGCAGCTTGCAGCCCAGTGATATGAATATTAATTTCTCTAACTTCAGGTAGCCCCGGCATTCCTCTCTCTATAACCCTCCCACACCCATCTCAATAGCTTCTCGTTTTCACCCAACAAATAGCTAATAACGCCGTGTTTCGTTTATGATCGTTACTTTTTTCATTCATTGTTCTTTATCTCTCCCCGTCATTGTCTATATCTCTCATTTCCCTTATGCCTAACCAGTCTGAAGAAGGGTCTCGACCCAAAACGTCACCCATCCCTTCTCTCCAGAGATGCTGCCTGTCCCGCTGAGTTACTCCAGCTTTTTGAGTCTATCTTCGGTTTAAACCACCATCTGCAGTTCCTTCTTACACACCTTTTAGTTTAGATTAGTTCGGAGATGCAGTGCGGAAACAGGCACTTCGGCCCAACGAGTCCATGCCGACCAGCGATCCCCGCACACAAGGGACAATATACTGTTTTATCAAGCCAAGCAACCTAGAAACCTGTTTGTCTTTGGAATGGTAGGAAACCGTAGTTCCCGGAGAAAACCAACGCAGTACATGGGGAGAACGTACACACTTACAAACTCTGTACAGACAGCACCCGTGGTCAGGATCGAACCCGGGTCTCTGTCGCACCAGTCGCTTCCTTGCATTAAAATAGATGATATTCTCTAGTCTTCCATTCCTCTATATTCCTTATCAGGTCCATGTCTATTTTTCCAACTGAGATGACTTTGTGTTTGTCTATCATATTTGACTGGACTCACACCAACGTTTTATCTTTCTCCCTAGGATAGTTTCAAAGAAATCTGTAACTGTGAGTTGGTTTTATATTGCGAGCAGTCACTTACTAATTGGTCTGAAGGCACAGCAATGGCCAATTTCAAGGCTAGAAAGAAATAAGTGAGCATATCTCGTGCTTTGAGTTGATTGTGGTGATGCATTTTTATTGTTTTGGTTTCAAACTTTGTATGTACAGTAAATCTTTTGCTTGTGCTCCATGTCTGGGTAATATTTATGAAACACATTCAATGACCTAGAACATGAGGTGTAGTCCACATAGAGTATAGTGTCAGTTGGGGGCGGAAAGGAAATGTATAAAATGCAATATGTGTATTTCTTTGCTAGTGTATTCTGTGTAAGTGTAACCCGGTTTTAAGCAAGGTTGATATTTGTGGCGTTACAAGTTTAATGATGGTTGAGGATAAGTGGAAGATAGAATGCGAGTGTTTACCATTTGTTAATGTGGATTAATCATCTGTAGTTTCCTTTATGTAGTAGATACTGGTAGCATAAACCGAAGATAGACACAAAATGCTGGGGTAACTCAGCGGAACAGGCAGCATCTCTGGAGAGAAGGAATGGGTGATTTTTTCGGTCGAGACCCTTCTCCAGACTGGTCAGATGGTCTGAAGAATGGTCTCGGCCTAAAATGTCATCCATTCCTTCTCTCCATGTATTGAGGGGGGTTGTTCTGGGATGCCAGAACTAAAGGGCCTGTCCCACTTGGGCGTCATTTGCGTGTCACGCAGATGGTGCGGGAAGATTTTGTACATCCCAAAATCTTGGGGCGCCGCACGTGACTGCGCGTCACTACCAACGTCACCTCGCACCACGCACGCGTAATGTGTACCATGCATGCGTAATGTGCACCATGCATGCGTAATGTGCACCATGCACGCGTAATGTACACCACGCACGCATCACGTGCACATCATGCGTCCACATAGAGTATAGTGTCAGTTAAATGATGTGGCGTAAATTACGCGCAAATTACGCCCAAGTGGGACAGGCCCTTAACTGTTGATCCTTCCCGAGATGGCATGGGCCTAACTCAATGAAACATCAGTGAAGGGAGGTGCCCACTTGAAAACCCCTGTGATATACTTGCATCTACACAAGCAGTGTTTGTTAAAATATAGGTAGCTGATTATTGCATATGGAGTTAGTTATTGTCCTTAGCATTAGTTGGTATAATCTGTTTAGATAGCACTTCGCCTTTGGGCTTGGCTTTCTTGGCTTTCGTGGCTTTCTTGGTTGAGCACTTACCCTGGTGTTATAGACCAAGTGCTTTGTGCTTTAATTGTAATTATCTACTGCATTTTGAAAATAACAAGATTATGATGTGTGACACAACCCAGTAAACTGGAGTAGAGTGTTCGGCCCCTGAGCCTAATATGTTGCAGCAACATATGTTATCTCTGAGTTATAACAGCCATAAGCTCCACTTACCCGAGAGGCTGATAATATCGCATCCATAAAAACGTCAACCAGAAATACATCAAAGCAGGCCGTCCATGAAAGAAAAGCTGGCCCTTTAAAAACGTTTGTATGTGTTGGAAATTGATGTATTGTCATCAGGCTAAATTCTTAAAGTTCTTAAAGAAGGTAAGATTATCTCAACTGTCAGGTTTATCTCAACTGTCAGGCAAGACATTCAAAAGACTCTCAGTCTGAAGAAGGGTCCCGCTCGAAAACATCACCTAGTCCGTTTCTCCAGTGAAAAGCTGCCTGAACCACTGAGTTACTCCAGCATTTTGTGTCTATCTTCGTCCAAAAGATTAGTTGGATTGGCAAATTTACATCCAGTGTTGACAAATGGTGTGTAAACTAGGCTAGGTTTCAATTTCAATGTTGTGCCAAGACTACGAGTTTCTCAACAACCAATTCTGTTAAAATGGCTTTTTAAAAGGGTATACGAGAATATCAATTACTTTTTCCAGAGTCTGTAGTAACGCGTTTATTAGAATGTGTGAAAGGAAGTTCCTTTGAGGCAGAAAGATGTTCAGTGCCTGCCAAGGTATTGGCTGTGCTGTAAAAATGTTATTGTAATTCTGTTCAATAATAGACTGGCGATTAGTTCAACAGGGTTATTCATCTCACTAGTCGCTTGCTGCATCTTTCAGAAGGTCACATAACTGGGTTGGATTAATTATGCTTAGTCAAATCTTTAATTCATGAAATGCTGGAGTAAATGAGCAGGTTAGGCAGCATCCCTGGAGAACATGGATAGGTGACGATTCTGGTCTGGGCCCTTGTTCAAACTTCTGATAAAAGGATACCGACCCGGAACATCACTTATCCGTGTTCACCAGGGATGCTGCCTGACCCGCTGAGTTACTCCAGCATTATAACCATATAACCATATAACAATTACAGCACGGAAACAGGCCATCTCGGCCCTACAAGTCCGTGCTGAACAATTATTTTCCCTTAGTCCCACCTGCCTGTACTCATACCATAACCCTCCATTCCCTTCTCATCCATATGCCTATCCAATTTATTTTTAAATGATACCAACGAACCTGCCTCCACCACTTCCACTGGAAGCTCATTCCACACCGCTACCACTCTCTGAGTAAAGAAGTTCCCCCTCATGTTACCCCTAAACTTCTGTCCCTTAATTCTGAAGTCAAGTCCTCTTGTTTGAATCTTCCCTATTCACAAAGGGAAAAGCTTGTCCACATCAACTCTGTCTATCCCTCTCATCATTTTAAAGACCTCTATCAAGTCCCCCCTTAACCTTCTGCGCTCCAGAGAATAAAGACCTAACTTATTCAACCTTTCTCTGTAACTTAGTTGTTGAAACCCAGTCAACATTCTAGTAAATCTCCTCTGTACTCTCTCTATTTTGTTGACATCCTTCCTATAATTGGGCGACCAAAATTGTACACCATACTCCAGATTTGGTCTCACCAATGCCTTGTACAATTTTAACATTACATCCCAGCTTCTATCAGCATTTTGTGCCTTTCCTTAGTAAACCTGCATCTGCAGTTCATCGTCTCTAATTCATGGCCTCCTCTTTCCGCAAAAATGTTAGCAAGATTTTGATTTGAAGCAATTTTTTGATTTGATGAAGGAATTGATTTAAGAAATTTTGTAGACAGAGAAAAAAAGAGTAGGAATGGATGAGGATACAAAGTGCCGGAGTAACGCAACAGGTCAGGCAGCATCTCAGGAAAACATGGATAGATGACATTTTGGGTCCAGACTCTTCTTCAGTCTGAAGAACTGAAACATCTCCTGTACAAGATCAGCTGGGATGCTGCCTGACCCATTGAGTTACTCCAGCACTTTGTATCCTTTTTTGTAAACCACCATCTGCAGTTCCATGTTTTTACAGAAGAATGAATTGGTTTAATGAATAACAAGAGTTTTCAAGAAAAGCGTCAATCTAAAATAATCCCTTGATTCTGTAATGTACCAAACCAAAGATATATTCATTTCATTGAATGTCCTCTCACAAATTTAAGTGCGAGTTATTGGTTCTTTACTTAAGTTCTTTGAAAGCCCAGATCTTTGAAGAGCGTGACTTTAGGGTGGAAGGCAGGATTGGGTCCAAGGCCTCAGATGAATTAACTGATAATTGCTAAACAGCAAAATGCATGTTACAATTGGATTTAGTTTAGTTTAGTTTAGAGATACACTGTGGAAACAGGCCCTTTAGTCCACTGAATCCACACTGACCAGCGATCACTAGTTCTATCCCACAGACTAGGAGCACTTTACAGATGCCTTTTATATAATAATAATGCCTAATAATGCCTATTATTAAAGAACCTACATATCTGAACATCTTTGTGGGGGGAAATTGGAGCATCCAGAGAAAACCATCCATCGTTAGTATAGTGGTTAGTATCCCCGCTTGTCACGCGGGAGACCGGGGTTCAATTCCCCGATGGGGAGAACGTTTTATTTGTGGAATTCCCTGCCACAGAGGGCAGTGGAGGCCAAATCGCTGGATGGATTTAAGAGAGAGCTCTAGGGTCTAGTGGAATCAAGGGATGTGGGGAGAAGGCAGGCACGGGCTATTGATTGGGGGACAATCAGCCATGATCACAATGAATGGCGGTGCTGGCTCGAAGGGCCGAATGGCATCCTCCTGCATCTATTTTCTATGTCTAAAACCCATGTGGTCACAGGGAGAACATACAAACTCCACACAGACAATACCCGTAGTCAGGATCAAACCTGGGTCTCTGGTGCTGTAAGGCAGCAACTCTACTGCTGCGCCACTGTGCAGTTGAGTGGTCCCTGAGCAGGGAGGGTAAAATATGGCCTAAGTTCCATCTGATGAATACTTTTGAATAACTTCATTTGGAATTTGGGCAATAATAGACGAGGACAGAGATTGACATTCTTATCTTTGAGTAAGAAAATTGTGGGTATGAGTTCCAAACGATAGACTTTTAAACCTGACCTGGCTAACTGGTCTGTAATTCCCCCTTTTCTCTCTCGCTCCTTTCTTGAAAAGTGGGATAACATTAGCTATCCTCCAATCCACAGGAACTGATCCTGAATCTATTGAACATTGGAAAATGATCACCAATGCATCCACTATTTCTAGATCCACCTCCCTGAGGACCCTGGGATGCAGACCATCAGGCCCAGGGGATTTATCATCCTGCAGTCCCATTAGCCTACCCAATACTATTTCTCGTCTAATGAAAATTACTTTCAGTATCTCTACCCCCTTAGATCCTCTGTCCTCCAGTACATCTTGGAGATTGTTTGTGTCTTCCTTAGTGAAGACAGATCCGAAGTACCTGTTCAACTCTTCTGCCATTTCCTTGTTACCCATAATAATTTCACCCGTATCTGCCTTCAAGGGATCCACATTTGACTTTGTGCCTTCAAGGGACCCAACCCTTCTTTAAAATGTTGTTCTGATCTGGAATACATTGCCCAAAGTTTTGCGGTAATCAGATTCAAATCTAATTTTAAGCATGGAATTGTGATTTTACTCAAAGATTAATAAACAACTGTGAAAAAGCAAACACATGGGATTAATTGGAAGGGTCCCGACTTAAAATGTTGCTTGTCCATCTTTTCCAGAGATGCTGTCTCTGAGTTACTCCAGCACTTTGTGGCTCTTTTGTAAAATAGGATCAATTGGTATCTTTTTCAAATATGGTGTTCTGTGCTATATGCCCTTACGTGTTTCTACAAGTAAAGGTGGCGTTGTGGTCTTCTAATGTACTTGTTTTATATGTAATAAAAGTCGGGCAAAATAGCCAAGGGATCCAAGCACTTGTGGAATGTTGAAAAAACTTGCCGACTCCCTGTAGCAGGAAGAACAGGTTGGGGAAGATGTCCTATTCATAGAGTCATAGAGTGATTCACTGCGGAAACATGCGCGATTCTGTACTGTATCTAAATACTTTAAATAACTTTATATCATGTAGTTGTACTGAGAACTACCTTCAAGAGTCACTTGCATTCTCACTCCGTTTACATTGGAAACCGAGTAACACTGCTTCTCTGTACAACAGTGGATTCTATCCATTTATTTCCTTCAATTAACCTTCCACAAGTGAAAGTTGAGCCACTGTCCAATATTCCTCTCCACCCCTCTACCCAATCTGACTGCCACAAGCAGTGGTAAATTGTGACCATTAAGTAGGTGTAGCCAATGTTTGACCATCCAACACTGTGTGTGTGCCAGTGTGATGGTTGGATATGGAGGAGAGCAAGTCAGGAGAGTGTTAGATGTAGGAATCAAGGATTTATCACAAATTGGAATGTCGTTTTAACCGCTGAAACAGCAACCTAAAATAAATTGTGTCCTTGCTATTGAGGATATAAAATTCAGATTTAGCTAATTAATGTGGATCAAAATAATAGGAAGTAATATATCTTACATCTTTATGAGAGACCTTTCTTCAGATTGGTAGAGTTGCTCCCTTACAGCGTCAGGGTCCCGGGTTCGATCCTGACTACAGGTGCTGTCTGCACTGAGTTTGTACATTCTCCCTGTGACCTTGTGGGCTTTCTCTGGGTGCTCCGGTTTCCTCCCACCCTCCTAAGACGTGCAGGTTTGGTAAAGATTGTAAATTGTCCATGGTGTGTAGGATTGTGCTAGTGTACGGGGTGATTGCTGGTCGGCATGGACCTGGTGGGCCAACCGGCATGTTTCCGTGCTGTATCTCTAAACTAAAACAAAACTAAGAATAGGGAGAAACTTGCTACTCTGCAAACAACAAAATGAACGAGAAATATATATATATACACAACCTGCACTGAACATTTTTTTAATCATTTATTATATTGCTCACATACATACGCACACACACAAATACATGCACATAAAAACAAACAATAATGAGAGACGTGAAAATATGATATTATTACAATATTATTACTATTGCTGGAACGCAGCTGAAAGAGGGTCTTATTAACTTAATACTCCCAGTTACAGGGTTTCTAGCTGAAAATAGAATGGGGAATGGCAATAATGGTTAAATGAAAAAATTACATCTATGGGAAAGATCATCAAAGTTTATGGTTGAATTAAAGAGGTGAAAGAGCAAGCCATCTATTGTGTACTACAAACAAACATACAGTCTAAGGTGAAGATAGATACAAAAACTGGATTAACTCAGCAGGTCCGACAGCATCTTTGGAAAAAACAGAATAAGGAGAAAAGGAGAAAAGACTGAATTGAATGAACGAATGAATGAATAAGTTTATTGGCCATGTATTCACATACAAGGAATTTGCCTTGGTGCTCCGCCCGCAAGTGACAACATGACATACTGTGACAGTTAGGAATGACACATAAAACATTAAACAATAATAAAATAACAAATAATAATAATGAAGAAGGGCCTTGACCCGAAACATCACCCACTCCTTTTCTTCTTAACCCGGTGAGTTACTCCAGTTTCTTGTGACTATCTTTGGTTTAAACCAGCATCTGCAATTCCTTTCTACACATACAGTCAAAGGTGTATGGAAGTGAAAATTTGGAGAGAAGCCTTTGACTAGTGTAAAAACAATGGGGCTTTGATTATGGGGGATTTCAATTACCCAAATATTAATGGAATGCAATTGGTGTTAAATATGTAGAGGACTCAGACTTCCTAAACTGTATTCAGGTTGGTATGAAGTTACCCAATCAAGAGGGGAAGCAATTTTCCATTTAGTTTTAGGGAATTAGAGGGGCTGTCCCACTGCAGTGACCTCATTGGCAAGTTTGGAAGAGTTTAGGAGAGTTTGAAACACTGTCATGTTGAAGGTCTCCTTCCACCTTCTTTGACTATGTTGAAGACTAGCTTCGACTAGCTTCTGGAAAACTGGACCCGAATAGTGGAGAGTGAAGACGATCTCCTTCGACCTCCCTTCGACTATGTTGAAGAGTATCTACGACTACCCTCGATTACTTACGAATAAAATGCCGACCTACTACATTATCCATGCCTGCCTTTATTGAGAAGTTGGTAGAGAGTATTGTGATGCTGTGGGTTTAGGTTGCTGTGGGAAAGATCCTCGTATTGGGGGTGTTAAGTGTAAGGCACGTTCTCTCATGTGCTTCAGTCAATTAGTCAACGGTAAGTCAACGGTATCTAAGTAATAACAACTGCAGATGCAGGTTTATACCAAAGCTTGACAAAAAAATGCTGGAGTAACTCTGTGGGTCATGCAGCATATCGGAGAATATTGGCAGGTGATGTTTCGGGTTGGGACCCTTCTTCACACTGATTGCATTAAGGGGAATGGGAAGGAAAAGCTGGAAGAGAAAAGGACAAATCACGTCCGACAACAAATGACCGCAGTCGAGGGGGTTCCCTGATAGTTGGACAAAGGTGAGACATAGAATCAGGTGTGAGCACAAGATATATACATAGTTGCAAACTGTGAGGCTAGTTAATGCATTTTTTAATTAATGGGGATGGGGACACGAGAGCAAGGTCAAGGGAGTGGGTGGGAAAATAAGAGAGCGGGAGGTGGAGAAAAGGGGGAAAGGGGTGCCTTACAGCTTGACCCCCAATTGTGTACAAACACAAGCATTGTTTGTATATTGCAATTTGACTGGTGAAGTTTGGATGAGGTTGGTTCTGGAGTGTAGGCATTCGTACTTGAACTGTTTTCTATTAGCTGTGAAGACTGACTGCACTGCTGCACGGAGTCTGTTGAAGGTGCAATATTGTGGCAATAGAGATTGAGCAATGTGTTAGGGTCGTGATGCAGTTTTGTCTGACATTGATCCACACTGAGATCAGCTCATTTGGTTTGTATCATGGATTGCAGGCAGTTGCGAAGCGAAAATGAGATGTAGACAAATTTCAGTGGGCAGCTGAATTTGAGGAGAGAGTTTCTTTAGTTCTTCCCTCTGAGTAATCGTCTTCATTCACCCCACCAGCCTCCACATTTAACTGATCAGCGTTCACCACTCCATCAACTCCAACAAAATTTCACTAATGTACTAAAAGCACTTAAGGGCCTGTCCCACATACGTGATTTTTTTCGCCAACTTGCTGGCGCCCGTCATAGTCGCAGCAATTTGCCGAAAATGTTTAACGTCTGAAAATCCAGCGGCGACCAGAAAAAGGTACGACTCTTTGGGCGACTACTCACGACCAAACAGGCATCACCCCGCGAGTTTGAGCCAGATCAATAAGCAGGTTGAGCATAGAAACATAGAAACATAGAAACATAGAACATAGAAAATAGAAATTAGGTGCAGGAGTAGGCCATTCGGCCCTTCGAGCCTGCACCGCCATTCAATATGATCATGGCTGATCATCCAACTCAGTATCCTGTACCTGCCTTCTCTCCATACCTCCTGATCCCTTTAGCCACAAGGGCCACATCTAACTCCCTCTTAAATATAGCCAATGGACTGGCCTCAACTACCCTCTGTGGCAGAGAGTTCCAGAGATTCACCACTCTCTGTGTGAAAAAAGTTCTTCTCATCTCGGTTTTAAAGGATTTCACCCTTATCCTTAAGCTGTGACCCCTTGTCCTGGACTTCCCCAACATCGGGAACAATCTTCCTGCATCTAGCCTGTCCAACCCCTTAAGAATTTTGTAAGTTTCTATAAGATCCCCTCTCAATCTCTAAATTCTAGAGTGCATAAACCAAGTCTATCCAGTCTTTCTTCATAAGACAGTCCTGACATCCCAGGAATCAGTCTGGTGAACCTTCTCTGCACTCCCTCTATGGCAATAATTTCCTTCCTCAGATTTGGAGACCAAAACTGTACGCAATACTCCAGGTGTGGTCTCACCAAGACCCTGTACAACTGCAGTAGAACCTCCCTGCTCCTATACTCAAATCCTTTTGCAATGAAAGCTAACATACCATTCGCTTTCTTTACTGCCTGCTGCACCTGCATGCCTGCATTCAATGAGTGGTGTACCATGACACCCAGGTCTCGCTGCATCTCCCCCTTTCCCAATCGGCCACCATTTAGATAATACAAGCAGAAACAAGGACATTCAAAAAGGGCATCTACAGATTTTGGGCAAGGCATTTGACGAAATCCCACATGGCAGATGAGTCAATGAAGTAAAAACTCATGGTTTCAAAAGAGGGTAGAAAATTGGATTGTAAATTGGCTCAGTGATAGAAGGCAAATTGCTGTTTCTGTATCGAGAAAAATCTGTAACCAGCGTGCCTCTGTACTCTGTACCTTGCTTTGATGAACATAGGTTATTTTTTATCTTTGAGTGCAGGAAGATCATACTGTAAATTATATAAATATTGGGTTTGTGGAGGAAATCTGATGTTGAAAAGGAAAGGATTAGACTGTAGGAATATGTTGATGGTTGTAGTCAATTGGGTGGTGAAGTAACACATGTAATTCAATCCAGAGAACTGTGTGGTAAGGCCTCTGAGGAGGTGCAACGCATGCAAGTGAAATACATTACAAATGGGATAGAAACATAGAAACATAGAAATTAGGTGCAGGAGTAGGCCATTCGGCCCTTCGAGCCTGCACCGCCATTCAATATGATCATGGCTGATCATCCAACTCAGTATCCCGTACCTGCCTTCTCTCCATACCCTCTGATCCCCTTAGCCACAAGGGCCACATCTAACTCCCTCTTAAATATAGCCAATGAACTGGTCTCGACTACCCTCTGCGGCAGAGAGTTCCAGAGATTCACCACTCTCTGTGTGAAAAAAGTTCTTCTCATCTGGGTTTTAAAGGATTTCCCCTTTATCCTTAAGCTGTGACCCCTTGTCCTGGACTTCCCCAACATCGGGAGCAATCTTCCTGCATCTAGCCTGTCCAACCCCTTAAGAATTTTGTACATTTCTATAAGATACCCTCTCAATCTCCTAAATTCTAGAGAGTATAAACCAAGTCTATCCAGTCTTTCTTCATAAGACAGTCCTGACATCCCAGGAATCAATCTAGTGGACCTTCTCTGAACTCCCTCTATGGCAATAATGTCCTTCCTCAGATTTGGAGACCAAAACTGTATGCAATACTCCATGATTCATTGGAGGTAATCTCGGAAAGGAGGATCCTTCTTGAACTGAGGGGCATCTTGGACAATACATCTCACCCCCTCCATGGCACACTGGACAACCTGAGGAGAACCTCCACCAAGGAGCAACACAGAACACCACAATAGATCATTTTCCCCTGTGGCCATCAAACTGCACCCCCTCACCCCATCTTTGCACATCCCTCATCCTGGACTTCCCCATTCAATAAGTTAATTTCATGCGATATGTGCAATATCACACATATGCTGTGGAACAACTGTTCACTTACATTCCATTATTATTCTAATGCACATGACACTTTCAATCCCTTGTAACTGAATCTTTTGACCAATTTCCCTCTGGGATAAATAAAGTTGTATCGTATCGTAGACTGAGAATTATGGAAGAGCAAGACAGAAGTGTAGCTATGAGGCAAGTTGGGATCGGTTGAAGTTGTTTTATTTGCAATGGAGAAGGCTGAAGGGAAACATAATTAAGGTGTATACAATTGAGTCGCCAAGATGGGTTCAATATAAAAGACCAGAGTTACCTCAACAGGGGATCAAATTCCAGTGGATATAGATTTGAGGTAACTGGTGGAAGAAAGATGAGATGAACATTTTTCAGTCAGAGGAGTCTAGAAGTCACTGCCTAGGGTTGCCAACTGCCCTGTATTAGCCGGGACATCCTCTATATTGGGCTAACTTGGTTTATCCCGTACGGGACCGCCCTTGTCCTGTATTTGACTGCTACTACTAGGGTCGAGGGGACTGTCAAGTCGGAACGCCTCACCCGTCCCGATGTAGTGCAGCAGCAGCAGCGCCTCACCCGTGGCCCCGCTCGGTCGGCAGCCCGGCCAGCTGTCCGACCTTCGGACCCTTGCTTCCCGCCAACACCACCACCCCTCCTTCTCATGGCCGATCATCGGTTCATGAGTTGGATGGGGTGCCAGACTTTGCGTGCAGCAGAACTCAAAGCCTAACAGGCGGGCCTGCTGAGGAGTTTAGGCCCAGGCCGCGCAATGTCGCACGCAAAGTCCAGCGCCCGGGCCAACTCATCATTCACCCAGCCACGGCCAAGTGTCAATGAATTGCCGTTGGGAATTTGTCCCTTATTTTGACCTTTTGTCCCTTATTTGGGAGTGAGAAAGTTGGCAACCCTGTCACTGCCTGAAATAACGTTGGACATTTACGCCTTACTTACATTCACGTACACTTACGTATACTTGAAGAGACATGATTTTCCAGGTAGTGAGTCAAGTATTAGAAGCTGGGATAAATGTGCACTAGGAAAAAAACTGTGTTAAAACTAACATGTGCCTGTACTGAAAGACCGAATAAACATTGAACTAGTTCTGAACAACACTTTAAAGTTGCTGTGTATCAGCGTGAATAGAGAAGCTTTGTGTGGTGTTTCATTCACAGTGTGTTTTAATATGGGAGTTCATGGTCATTGCATCAGTAGCTGGAACAAGATATATTTACACCGCTGTAATAAATCAATGCTGGTTAAACATTGCAGAGAGCATCAGTTTGAAAAGATAGCTGCGGGCAAGCTGGAAAATGAGACATTTTGTATCACAAGATAACAAATCATGAGGAAGGTCGTTCAACTCGTCACAGTTCAGCCATCCAAAGAGCCACAAATAATCCCATTTCAGTATCCATCTTGCTCCCGAAGGATTCTAACAACAACAACCTGCTTTTATTTGCCACAATATCGCAAGTCATTGTGCAGGGGTGTTAGACTAAAATGGGTCAGAGAGTCATAAGGCTGGTCTCGGTTAGAATTAAAGCATGTTTAAAAAAAACTAATATAGAGAGTTAGTAGATTTTGGCATCTGAACCTTCCCCGTATAACTTAACTAGCAAAGAAAGAAATGATCATTGGTCGGATAGTCGGAGACTAAACCGTCTCCCCCACCTGGTTTGCCAGGTGAGGAGGGGGCTGTGGACCCCCAGCAGAACCAAAAACAAGACCGGTCAAAGGGCGGATGAGCTTCCAGCGAGTCAACGGTCATCCACACTTCAGTAGAAGTTGCGATCGCAGTCGTACATGGCATTGTAAGGAATGATGATAAAGCACACACACACACACCAAAATGCTACACTTCCAGCAGCGGGAACTGGAGGACAGAGATGTGTGGTGCGTCCGTCACCGTTCCCGTTGGAAACCAGCGCCACTGCGTCGCTAATGTTTTCAACAATGTTGAATGAATGACTCTTCATCATAATACAGGGTGTCGGGGAGATTTACTACGATGTTGCCTGGGTCCATCAAGACTCAAAACGCTCAATAACAGTCACGACAAAACAACTTAGTTGCATCATACACAATACATCGGGCTTACTCTCTACTTTGACTGTATTTACAAATGTAATACTACTCGGCATAGTGACACAGTGGCGCAGCTGGTAAACTTGCCGCATCATAGCGCCTGATACCCGGGTCCGATCCCGACCCCTGGTGCTGTCTGCGTGGAGTTTACACTTTTTCCAGGTATTCCGGTTTCCTCCCACATCCCAAAGACGTGCAGGTTTGTAGGTTAATTGGCCTTTGTACATTGCCCCCAGTGTGTAGGGAGTGGAAGGAGGGTAACATGAACAGGGGAACAATGGTCAGTGTGGACTCGGTGGGCCATTGGTCAGTTTCCATGCTGTATCATGAAATTAACCTAAACTATTACAAATAACACATTTTGTTTGAGAAGAAGATCCATATCTGTAATCTCAACTATCCAAAGGACCAGGTCAACAGATGAATTATCACTTTTAGGTTTCCCTCCTAGTGAAACGTTATCTGGTTTTATGAGTTTTTGCTGTTCCTTTATCATTGCTGGGTCCAAATCCTGGAACTACCTAACCAACAATGGTTGGTTAACCAATAGGGCAGCACGGTGGCACAGTGGCCTTACAGTGCCAGAGACCCGGGTTCAATCCTGACTATGGGCGCTGTCTGTACGGAGTTTGTACATTCTCCCCTTCGCCACATGGATTTCCCCTGGGTACTCTGGTTTATTTTCACACTACAAAGACGTACGGGTTTGCAGGTTAATTTGGCTTTGGTAAAAAGTGTAAATTGTCCCTATTGCGTAAGATAGTGCAGCCAGGGGATCACATGGACACAGTGGTTCGAAGGGCCTGTTTCCGCACTGTATCTCTAAACAAAATGAAATTAAATTAAACCAAACTAAACTGGTTTGTGTGTCAGACGAGGTATCGCTTGCTGTTGGCTTCTGTCGTTGTCCAACATTCAGATTCAGATTCAGATTCAGATTCAATTTTTATTGTCATTGTCAGTGTACAGTACAGAGACAACGAAATGCATTTGTTGACAGAATTGTTTGCCCAACGCATCACAGAGTGCAACCTATCGACGTTTCCGGGGATCGCCTAGAGGAGGCTTCTGTCAAGATCCCCACTAAACTAAACTATACTAAACTAAACTAAACTAAACTAAACTAAACTAAACTAAACTGCTGGAGTATCCTTACCACACTGAGTGGTTTAAGAAGACAATTTGTCTTCACATTCTCAAGAGAAAGCAGACAGGAGGGATAAATACTGACTCAGTAGTAACACTCACATCCTGGGACCAAACAAAAGTTGTCACTCTTTGTTTTAGATAATGCTTTGGAGTATTCATATTTGCATGAAAATAATATTCTGTATTTTTATTAAATGAAATACCATACCATGTATACTTGCAAAGTAGATTTTGATCGCATTACATCTAACAAAGGTAACATTGAAACTTACAAATAACCATTAAAAATACCACACAGTGTGGCCACATAAAGGGCCTGTCCCACTTGGGCGACCTAATCAGCGAGTTCTGGCGAGTTTGCCCTCGACTCATACTCGCAGCATGGTCGACACAAGGTCGTAGGAGGTCTTCGTAACTCTCCTTCATGCTCGAGAGTGGTCTCCGCGTACTCGAGGCCTCAACTAGGTCGCGGCGTTTTTTTCAATATGTTAAAAAATGCCCGCGAGTAAGAAAAGGTCAGCGTGGAAAAAATCGATACTTTTTTTTTACTCGTAGGTTTAGCCGTAGTAGGTCGACTTGTTAGTTGTAGGTAATCGAGGGTAGGCAAAGGTAGTTGTAGATAGTCTTCATCATAGTCGAAGGAGGTCTTCAACATGTCATTTTTTCAAACTCTTCTAAACTCACTAATTAGGTCGCCCAAATGGGACAGCCCCTTAAGTTCATGTTATAGGAGCAGAATTAGGACATTTGACCCATCAAGTCTGCTTCGCCATTCAATCATGGCTGATCCATCTTTCCCTCTCAGCCTCCTGCCTTCACCCCATAACCCCTGACACCCGTACTAATCAAGAACCTATCAATCATCACATTAAAATGACCATCCATTGACTGGGCAT